>NW_025534488.1:10000-192646 GCF_020615455.1 Coregonus clupeaformis | reverse complement strand
GCCATAGTCCTGTAGTTCCATTAATCACCTGGTCTAGAGTGGCTGCCATAGTTCCTGTAGTTCCCATTAATCACCTGGTCTAAGAGTGGAAACAGTCCTGTAGTTCCATTAATCACCTGGTCTAGAGTGGCTACATGCAGTTCCATTAATCACCTGGCTCCAGAGAGGCTGCTATAGTCCTGTAGTTCCACAATCACCTGGTCTAGAGTGGGGCTGCCATAGTCCTGTAGTTCCATTAATCACTCTGGCCCAGAGTGGGCTGCTATAGTCCAGTTCTGGCCAACCACTGGACTGGCGGCTGCAGGTCCGGCAGTTCTGGCTAATCAGCCTGGTCACTGGCTGCCAGCAACCTGCAGTCCACACCGCCTGGCCCAGAGCAGCTGCTATGGTCCAGTTCTGGCTGACCACTGGTCAGAGGAAGCTATGGTCCTGTAGTTCCATTAATCACCTGGTCTAGAGTGGCTGCTATATCCCTGTAGTTCCAATAATCACCTGTCTATGCTGCTATAGTCCTGTAGTCTCCATTAATCACCTGGCTCCAGAGCAAGGGCTGACATAATATATCCTGGCAGCTCCATTAATCACTCAACCAGAGTGTGCTAATAGTCCTGTAGTTCTCCATTAATCACCTGGTCTAGAGTGGCTGCTATAGTCCTGTAGTTCCATTAAATCACCTGGTTCTAGAGGGCTGCTTATATCCCTGTAGTTCCATTAATCACCTGGGTCTAGAGGAAGGTAGTCCTGTGAAGTCTCCATTGCTAATCACCTGGTCTGGATGGCTATATCCCTGCAGTTCCAGCTAATCACCTGGCTCCAGAGTGTGCTATAGTCCTGCAGTTCCATTAACTGGCTTGGCTCAGAGTGGTCACATATCTGCAGTTCCCATTAAACTCTGGTCTAGAGTGCTGCTATAGTCCTGTAAACTCCAATAATCACCTGGTCTAGAGGCTTGGTAGTCCAGAAGTCTGGCCAATCACCTGGTCTAGAGTGGCTGCTATAGTCCTGTAGTTCCATTAATCACCTGCCCAGAGTGGCTGCTATAGTTCCTGTAGTTCCATTAATCACTGGCTCAGAGGGAAAGCTATAGTCTCCAGTTCTTATTAATTACTTCTGCTCAGATGTGGCTACAAGGCCCTGTAGTTCATTAATCACCTGGTCTTAGAGTGGCTAAGTAGAGTCTGAAGTTCATTAATCACTGGTTCAGAGTGGCTGCTATAAGCCTGTTGTCTACGACTACCTGGTCAGAGTGGTTACATATTGTTCCAGAAGTCTCATTAATCACCTGGTCTAGAGTGGCTGCTATAGTCCTGTTGTGTCCATGAATCACCTGGTCTAGAGGAAAGCAAGATCCCTGCAGCCCTAATTAATCACCTGGTCTAGAAGTGGCTGCTAGCAGTCTCTGGGAACTAGCTTAATCAGCCTGTTCTAGAGAGGGACACATACAACCCAGGTTCCTACCTGGTCTGATGGTGCTATAGTCCGTAGTTCCATTAATCACCTGTGAGTGGCCACAAGGGTCCAGTTTCTCCATTAATCACCTGGTTCAGGAGTGCAGCTGCTAGTCCTGCAGTTCCCATTAATCACTCTGGTCTAATGGCTACAAGAGTCCTGCAGTTCCATTAATCACCTGGCCCAGGAGGCTGCTATAGTCCTGTAGTTCCAGCTAATCACCTGGTCTAGAGGGATGCAATAGTCCTGTAGTTCACATCACTTGGCTCAGAGTGGTGCTATAGTCCGGGAATTATAATCACTTTTACCAGAGTGGCTAACCAGGTCCTGCAAGTTCCACACTGCTCTTGGCTCAGAGTGGGGGCTGCTGTCTTGCAGTTCCACAACTGCCTGGTCTAGAGTGGTTTACAGGGTCTCAGTTCAACACTCACTCTGCCCAGAGTGGCTGAATAGTCCTGCAGTCTGGCTAATCACCACCTAGAGTGGCTGCTATTGTCCCGGCGAAGGTTCCATTAATCACCTGGCCCAGAGTGGGCAGTCCTGCAGTTTCCATTAATCACCTGGCTCCAGAGGGTTGCTATAGTCCTGTAGTTCCATTAATTGCCTGGTCTAGAGTGGCTGCTATCGCCCTGTAGTTCCATTAATCACCTGGCTCAGAGTGCAAAGCTATAGTCCTGCAGTTCCATGACCACCAATATTCAGATGGGTTTGAGAACCGGTAGTTCCATTAATCACCTGTCTAGATAGCTGCTATAACTGTGAAGTCTCCATTAAATCACCTGTCTTATAATGGCTGCTAATAAACCTGTAGTCTCCATTAATCACCTGTCTAGAGTGGTGCCAGGTCTCAGAAGTTCTGGCTGAATCACCTGCTCCAGGCTGCTATAGTCCTGTGGGAGTTCACACTCACTGGCCCAGAGTGGCTACATAGTCTCAGTTCCATTAATCACCTGTTCAGAGGGTTACACGCCTGTAGTTCCATTAATCAGCTTCCTGGTCTTAGAGGGTGTCTATATCGTCCTGTAGTTCCATATACACCACCTGCCCAGAGGGCTAAGCAAGAACCTGCAGTTCTGGCTAATCACCTGGTCTAGAGTGGCTGCTATATTCCCTGTAGTCTCCATTAAATCACCTGGTCTGGAGGCCACAGTCCCAGGTAGTTCACAATCACCTGGTCTAGAGTGGCCAAGCAAGTATCCCTGTAGTTCCATTAATCACCTGGCTCCAGAGTGGTGCTACAGTCCTAGTTCATTGACCACTGGGTCTATGGCTTGGCAACTGCAGTTCTCATTAACTTTAACTAGAGGGACAGCATGGTCCCCAGAACTGATTAATCACCTGGCTCCAGAGTGCCTGCTATAGTCCTGTAGAATGCTCCATTGACCAATTTTTTTCAGATAGCTGCTATAGTCCAAGTTCCATTAAATCACTCTGGTCTAGAGGGCTGCTATAGCCCTGTAGTTCTGGTTTCACTCTGGCCCAGAGGGTGCTATAGTCTCTGTAGTTCCACACTGAATGGTTCTGAGTGGCTACACAGTCTGTAGCTCCATTAATTCATCTGTTTCAGGAGTGGCTGCTATAGCCTGGCTCCATTTAATCACCTGGTTCTGAGGCTACAGGTCTGGGTAGTTCTGGCTAATCTGCTGTCTAGATTGGCTACAGTCCTGTAGTTCTACAATTCACCTGCCCGGTGGACAAGCAGTCCTGCAGTCTGGCTACACCACTTGGGCTCAAGAGGTGCCATAGTCCTGCAGTCTCCATTAATCACCTGGCCCAGAGTGGCTAAGCTAGGTCCTGTAGTTCCACAACCACCTGGTCAGCAGAGTGTTGCTAAAGGCCTTTGCAGTTCTGGCTAATCACCTGGCTCCAGAGCACACAATCATCCCGGGAAGTCTGGCTGACCAACTCTGGTCTACAGAGGGAAAGCACGGCCCTGCAGTTTCCACAAATCACCTGGCCTAGAGGGCTATATAGTCCGTAGTTCATTAATCACCTGGCCTCGAGAGTGGCTGCCATATCCTCAGGTTCATTAACTACCTGGGTCTAGAGTGGCTGCCAGTAGTCCTGTAGTTCCAGCTTACTCCACTCTGTTCAGAGGGACGCTGGTATCCCTGCAGTTCTGCCGACCACTGGCCTGGAGTGCTAGCCCGTGGAAGTCTAGCTGACCACCTGAGCCCAGTGGCTGCTATAGTCTCAGAATGTACAAACATGGCTCAGATTATTGCTATAGGGCCCTGTAGTTCTATTAATTACCTGGTCGAGTAAGGCAGTAGTCTGCAGTTCTGGCCATCACTTGCCCAGTGGCTAAGTAGTCCAGTTCTACTAACTGCCTGGTCTATGGCTGCCATGAGTCCTGGGAACCATTAATCACTGGGTTCAGAGTGGAAAGTAGGTCCTGTAGTTCATTACTCACTCATCTAGAGTGGCTGCATATTCCAGTTTCTATTAATTCACTCAACAGAGTGTCACTGATATATCCTGTAGTCTCCACATTAAAACTGGGCTCCAGAGGCCAATACATCTCCAGAAGCCCATAATCACCTGGTCTAGAGAGGGTGCTATAGTCCTGTAGTTCTCCATTAATCACTCTGGTTCAGAGTGGCTGCTATAATCCCTGGTGTTCCTACTTAATCACCTTGGTCTAGAGCAGTCACAATAATCCTGTAGTTCACTAATCACCTGGCCCAGAGTGGCCAAATATCCCTGTAGTTCCATTAATCACCTGGTCTAGAGCAAAAGCAGAACCTGCAGTTCCATTAATCACCTGGTCTAGGAGTGGCTGCCATCCCCAGTAGTCTCCATTAATCACCCTTGGTCTATGGCTGCTATAGTCCTGTAGAGTTCATTGCTAATCACCTGGTTCAGAGTGGCTGCTATATCCCCTGTAGTTCCATTAATCACCTGGTTCTGAGGCAAAGTATAGTCCTGTAGTTCAGCTAATCACCTGTCCAGAGTGGCTTCTATAGTCCTGTAGTTCCATTAATCCCTGCCCAGAGTGGCTGCCACAACCTGTATTCATTAAATCACCTGGTCTGTGGGTGCTACAGCCCTGTAGTTCCAGCTAATCACCTGGTCAGAGTATCCATTAATAACATTCAGAGTGCGATAGTCCTTAGTTCCATTAATCACCTGGTCCAGGGGGTGCTAAGTCCGCACTCCAATTGGCCTGGTCTCAGAGTGGCTGCCATACCCTGTAGTTCCGACAATCACTCTGGCCCAGAGTGACCTGAGTACCCGTAGTTCCATTAATCACCTTGGGCTCAGAGACAAGTGGCTGCTATAGTCCTGTAGTTCCAATAATCACCTGGTCTAGAGTGGCTGCTATATCCCCCAGTTCCAAACCTGGTTAGTGGCTGCTATAGTTGTATTCCATAATCACTGGTTCAGAGTGGCTGCCATAGTCCTGTACTAAATGGTCTAGAGTCTAGTAGTCCCTTAGTCATTACCTGGCTCAGAGTGGTCACAGCAGTCCTGTAGTGTCCACAATCACCTGGTCTCAGAGGGTTGCCAAAGTAGCCCTGTAGTTCCATTAATCACCTGGTCTAGAGTGGCTGCTATAGTATCCCTGTAGCTCCATTAATCACCTGGCTCCAGAGGGTGCTGCTATAGTCCTGTAGTTCCATTAATCACCTGGTTCAGAGTGGCCGCTGTAGTCCTGCGGTATTAATCACTGGTCTAGAGAGGTGCTACACAGGTTCTGTAGTTCCAATAATCACCTGGTCCAGAGTGGTGACTGTAGTCTCCATAATGACCTGGCCCAGAGTCAGCTATAGTCCTGTAGCTCCATTAATCACCTGGTCAGAGTGGCTCAGAGTCCTGTAGTTCATTAATCACCTGGTCTAGAGTGGGCTGCTATAGTCCTGTAGTTCCAATTAATCACCTGGTTTAGAGTGGCTGCGATAGTCCTGAAGTTCCATTAATCACCTGGTCTCAGAGGGTGCTATACGTCCTGTAGTTCCCAACTAATCACCTGGTTAGAGTGGATAGCATATCACTGGTAGAGGGGCATGCTGGCCTGTAGCTCGTAATCACCTGGCCCAGAGGGCACAGTCTGTAGTCATTAACTCACCTGGTCTAGAGTGGCTGGGCTAGTAGCCTGAGTTCATAATCACCTTCCTGCAATCGCTTCAGTTCCAGGAATCGCTGGTCAGAGTGGCTGCCGGCAGTTGTCCACCCGACCAGTCCATTAATCACTGGTTAGTAGCAGTTCGGCACTGACCACCTGGCCCAGAGGCTGATGTTGTAGTTCCATTAATCACCTGGCTTAGAGTGGGCTTAGTCCTTATTCCATTAACCACCTGGTCTAGAGTTGCTGCTATAGTCCCTATTCCATTAATGCAACCTGGTCTAGAGGGCTGCGGTAGCCCTTAGTTCCATAATCACCTGGCCAGAGAGCTAGCCCCTGTAGTTCCATAATCGCTGGGTTAGAGTGGTGCTATAGTCCCGCAGACATTCCATTAATCACCTGGTCTAGAGGCTGTATACTGAGCTCAATCCCTGGTCCAGAGTGGTGCTATATCTTAGTTCATCACCTAGAGTGGACATCTGTATCCTAATCACCTGGTCTAGGAGAGGGCTGCAGTCCTGTAGTTCACCCAATCACCTTCTCCAGAGTGGCTGAGAGTCTGGAGTTCCACTAATCACCGCTAGAGTGGCTGCTATAGTCCCTGTAGACTCCACATCACCTACCCCCTAGGAAGTGGCTGCTATAGCCCCGCAGTTCCATTAATCACCTGGCTCTGGAGTGGCGCCATAGTCTAGCAGTTCATTAATTGGCAGAGCATCGTAGTTCCATAATCCTGGCCCCAGAGGAGCATAGTCCTGTGTTCCATTTCACCTGGTCTAGAGTGGCTGCTATGTCCTGTAGTTCCAATAATCACCTGGGTCTAGAGTGGCTGCTACAGTCCCTGTAGTTCCACAATCACCTGGTCCAGAGTGGCTGCTATAGTCCTGTAGTTCCATTAATCACCTGGTTAGAGTGTGGCTGCTATAGTCCTGTAGTTCCATTAATCACCTGGTCTAGAGTGGCTGCTATGGTCCCTGTAGTTCCATTAATCACCTGGGCTCAGAGTGGGCTGCTATAGTCCTGTATTCCATTAATCACCTGGTCTAGAGTGGGCGAAAGCCCTGAGTTCCACGACCACCTGGCCCAGAGTGGCCCAGTCCTGTAGGTCCATTAATCACCGGGTCTAGAGTGGCTACAAGTACCTGTAGTTCCGTTAATCACCTGTCTCAGAGTGGCTGCTAAAGCCCTGTAGTTCCATATAATCACCTGGTTCAGAGTGGCATGCTATAGTCCTGTAGTTCCATTAATCACCTGGCCCAGAGGCTGCCATCCTGTAGTTCCATTAATCACCTGGCCCAGAGCGGGCAAGTCTGTAGTTCCAGCTAATCACCTGGGTCTAGAGTGGCTGCAAGTATGGTCCTGCAGTTCCATTAATCACCTGGCCCAGAGTGGCTAAGCTAGAGTCTGTAGTTCCATAATCACCTGGTCTAGAGGGCTAGCATATCTGTGGTTCCATTAATGTGGTTAAGATATCTGTGTATTAATCACCGGTCTAGAGTGGCGTAAGCAGTCCTGTAGTTCCACTAATCACCTGGTCTAGAGTGGCTGCGCAGTCCTGTAGTTCCATTAATCACCTGGTCCAGAGTGGCTGCTACATCCTGTAGTTCCATTAATCAATCTGGTCTAGGTGGTGATATCTGCCCTGTGTTCCATTAATCACCTGGTCAGAGTGGTGCTATAGTCCTGTAGTTCCATTAATCACCTGGTCTAGAGTGGCTGCTATAGTCCTGTAGTTCCATTAATCACCTGGTCTAGAGGTGGCTGCTATAGTCCTGTAGTTCCATTAATCACCTGGTCTAGAGTGGCTGCTATAGTCCTGTAGTTCCATTAATCACCTGGTCTAGAGTGGCTGCTATAGTCCTGTAGTTCCATTAATCACCTGGTCTAGAGTGGCTGCTATAGTCCTGTAGTTCCATTAATCACCTGGTCTAGAGTGGCTGCTATAGCCCTGTAGTTCCATTAATCACCTGGTCTAGAGTGGTGCTATAGTCCTGTAGTTCCATTAATCACCTGGTCTAGAGTGGCTGCTATAGTCCTGTAGTTCCATTAATCACCTGGTCTAGAGTGGCTGCTATAGTCCTGTAGTTCCATTAATCACCTGGTCTAGAGTGGCTGCTATAGTCCTGTAGTTCCATTAATCACCTGGTCTAGAGTGGTGCTATAGTCCTGTAGTTCCATTAATCACCTGGTCCAGAGTGGCTGCTATAGTCCTGTAGTTCCATTAATCACCTGGTCTAGAGTGGCTGCTATAGTCCTGTAGTTCCATTAATCACCTGGTCTAGAGTGGCTGCTTATAGTCCTGTAGTTCCATTAATCACCTGGTCTAGAGTGGCGCTATAGTCCTGTAGTTCCATTAATCACCTGGTCTAGAGTGGCTGCTTAGTCCTGTAGTTCCATTAATCACCTGGTCTAGAGTGGCTGCTATAGTCCTGTAGTTCCATTAATCACCTGGTCTAGAGTGGCTGCTATAGTCCTAGTTCACGCTAATCACCTGGTCTAGAGTGGCTGCTATAGTCCTGTAGTTCCATTAATCACCTGGTCTAGAGTGGCTGCTATAGTCCTGTAGTTCCATTAATCACCTGGTCTAGAGTGGCTGCTATATCCTTTAGTTCCATTAATCACCTGGTCTAGAGTGGCTGCTATAGTCCTGTAGTTCCATTAATCACCTGGTCTAGAGTGGCTGCTATAGTCCTGTAGTTCCATTAATCACCTGGTCTAGAGTGGTGCTATAGTCCTGTAGTTCCATTAATCACCTGGTCTAGAGTGGCTGCTATAGTCCCTGTAGTTCCATTAATCACCTGGTCTAGAGTGGCTGCTATAGTCCTGTAGTTCCATTAATCACCTGGGTCTAGAGTGGCTGCTATAGTCCTGTAGTTCCATTAATCACCTGGTCTAGTGGCTGCTATAGTCCTGTAGTTCCATTAATCACCTGGTCTAGAGTGGCTGCTATAGTCCTGTAGTTCCATTAATCACCTGGTCTAGAGTGGCTGCTATAGTCCTGTAGTTCCATTAATCACCTGGTCTAGAGGTGGTGCTATAGTCCTGTAGTTCCATTAATCACCTGGTCTAGAGTGGCTGCTATAGTCCTGCTGTTCCATTAATCACCTGGTCTAGAGTGGCTGCTATAGTCCTGTAGTTCCATTAATCACCTGGTCTAGAGTGGCTGTAGTCCTGTAGTTCCACTAATCACCTGGTCTAGAGTGGTTGCTATAGTCCTGTAGTTCCATTAATCACCTGGTCTAGAGTGGCTGCTATAGTCCTTGTAGTTCCATTAATCACCTGGTCTCGAGTGGCTGCTATAGTCCTGTAGTTCCATTAATCACCTGGTCTAGAGTGGCTGCTATAGTCCCTGTAGTTCCATTAATCACCTGGTCTAGAGTGGCTGCTATAGTCCTGTAGTTCCATTAATCACCTGGTCTAGAGTGGCTGCTATAGTCCTGTAGTTCCATTAATCACCTGGTCAGAGTGGCTGCTATAGTCCTGTAGTTCCATTAATCACCTGGTCTAGAGTGGCTGCTATAGTCCTTAGTTCCATTAATCACCTGGTCTAGAGTGGCTGCTATAGTCCTGTAGTTCCATTAATCACCTGGTCTAAGAGTGGTGCTATAGTCCTGTAGTTCCATTAATCACCTGGTCTAGAGTGGTGCTATAGTCCTGTAGTTCCATTAATCACCTGGTCTAGAGTGGTGCTATAGTCCTGTAGTTCCATTAATCACCTGGTCTAGAGTGGCTGCTATAGTCCTGTAGTTCCATTAATCACCTGGGTCTAGAGTGGCTGCTATAGTCCTGTAGTTCCATTAATCACCTGGTCTAGAGTGGCTGCTATAGTCCTGTAGTTCCATTAATCACCTGGTCAGAGTGGCTGCTATAGTCCTGTAGTTCCATTAATCACCTGGTCTAGAGTGGCTGCTATAGTCCTGTCTGTAGTCCCAGTTCAATCACCTGGTCTAGAGTGGCTGCTATAGCCCTGCGTAGTTCCATTAATCACCTGGTCTAGAGTGGCTAATAGTCCTGTAGTTCCATTAATCACCTGGTCTAGAGTGGCTGCTATAGTCCTGTAGTTCCATTAATCACCTGGTCTAGAGTGGTGCTATAGTCCTGTAGTTCCATTAATCACCTGGTCTAGAGTGGCTGCTATAGTCCTGTAGTTCCATTAATCACCTGGTCTAGAGTGGCTGCTATAGTCCTGTAGTTCCATTAATCACCTGGTCTAGAGTAGCTGCTAGTCCTGTAGTTCCATTAATCACCTGGTCTAGAGTGGCTGCTATAGTCCTGTAGTTCCATTAATCACCTGGTCTAGAGTGGCTGCTATAGTCCCTGTAGTTCCATTAATCACCTGGTCTAGAGTGGTGCTATAGTCCTGTAGTTCCATTAATCACCTGGTCTAGAGTGGCTGCTATAGTCCTGTAGTTCCTTAATCACCTGGTCTAGGTGGCTGCTATAGTCCTGTAGTTCCATTAATCACCTGGTCTAGAGTGGCTGCTATAGTCCTGTAGTTCCATTAATCACCTGGTCTAGAGGTGGCTGCTATAGTCCTGTAGTTCCATTAATCACCTGGTCTAGAGTGGCTGCTATAGTCCTGTAGTTCCATTAATCACCTGGTCTAGAGTGGCTGCTATAGTCCTGTAGTTCCATTAATCACCTGGTCTAGAGTGGCTGCTATAGTCCTGTAGTTCCATTAATCACCTGGCTAGAGTGGCTGCTATAGTCCTGTAGTTCCATTAATCACCTGGTCTAGAGTGGTGCTTAGTCCTGTAGTTCCATTAATCACCTGGTCTAGAGTGGCTGCTATAGTCCTGTAGTTCCATTAATCACTGGCTCTAGAGTGGCTGCTATAGTCCTGTAGTTCCATTAATCACCTGGTCTAGAGTGGCTACATAGTCCTGTAGTTCCATTAATCACCTGGTCTAGAGTGGTGCTATAGTCCTGTAGTTCCATTAATCACCTGGCTCCAGAGTGGCTGCTATAGTCCTGTAGTTCCATTAATCACCTGGTCTAGAGTGGCTGCTATAGTCCTGTAGTTCCATTAATCACCTGGCTCTAGAGTGGCTGCTATAGTCCTGTAGTTCCATTAATCACCTGGTCTAGAGTGGTGCTATAGTCCTGTAGTTCCATTAATCACCTGGTCTAGAGTGGCTGCTATAGTCCCTGTAGTTCCATTAATCACCTGGTCTAGAGTGGCTGCTATAGTCCTGTAGTTCCATTAATCACCTGGTCTAGAGTGGCTGCTATAGTCCTGTAGTTCCATTAATCACCTGGTCTAGAGTGGCTGCTATAGTCCTGTAGTTCCATTAATCACCTGGTCTAGAGTGGTGCTATAGTCCTGTAGTTCCATTAATCACCTGGTCTAGAGTGGTGCTATAGTCCTGTAGTTCCATTAATCACCTGGTCTAGAGTGGCTGCTATATGTCCTGTAGTTCCATTAATCACCTGGTCTAGAGTGGCTGCTAGTAGTCCTGTAGTTCCATTAATCACCTGGTCTAGAGTGGCTGCTATCGTCCTGTAGTTCCATTAATCACCTGGTCTAGAGTGGCTGCTATAGTCCTGTAGTTCCATTAATCACCTGGTCTAGAGTGGCTTATAGTCCTGTAGTTCCATAATCACCTGGTCGAGTGGGTGCTATAGTCCTGTAGTTCCATTAATCACCCTGGTCTAGAGTGGCTGCTATAGTCCTGTAGTTCCATTAATCACCTGGTCCAGAGTGGCTGCTATAGTCCTGTAGTTCCATTAATCACCTGGTCTAGAGTGGCTGCTATAGTCCTGTAGTTCCATTAATCACCTGGTCTAGAGTGGCTGCTATAGTCCTGTAGTTCCATTAATCACCTGGTCCAGAGTGGCTGCTATAGTCCTGTAGTTCCATTAATCACCTGGTCTAGAGTGGCTGCTATAGTCCTGTAGTTCCATTAATCACCTGGTCTAGAGTGGCTGCTATAGTCCCTGTAGTTCCATTAATCACCTGGGTCTAGAGTGGCTGCTATAGTCCTGTAGTTCCATTAATCACCTGGTCTAGAGTGGCTGCTATGTCCTGTAGTTCCATTAATCACCTGGTCTAGAGTGGTGCTATCGTCCTGTAGTTCCATTAATCACCTGGTCTAGAGTGGCTGCTATAGTCCTGTAGTTCCATTAATCACCTGGTCTAGAGTGGCTGCTACAGTCCTGTAGTTCCATTAATCACCTGGTCTAGAGTGGCTGCTATAGTCCTGTAGTTCCATTAATCACCTGGTCTAGAGTGGCTGCTATAGCCCTGTAGTTCCATTAATCACCTGGTCTAGAGTGGCTGCTATAGTCCTGTAGTTCCATTAATCACCTGGTCTAGAGTGGCTGCTATAGTCCTGTAGTTCCATTAATCACCTGGTCTAGAGTGGCTGCTATAGTCCTGCAGTTCCATTAATCACCTGGTCTAGAGTGGCTGCTATAGTCCTGTAGTTCCATTAATCACCTGGTCTAGAGTGGCTGCTATAGTCCTGTAGTTCCATTAATCACCTGGTCTAGAGTGGCTGCTATAGTCCTGTAGTTCCATTAATCACCTGGTCTAGAGTGGCTGCTATAGTCCTGTAGTTCCATTAATCACCTGGTCTGAGAGTGGCTGCTATAGTCCTGTAGTTCCATTAATCACCTGGTCTAGAGTGGCTGCTATAGTCCTGAGTTCCATTAATCACCTGGTCTAGAGTGGCTGCTATAGTCCTGTAGTTCCATTAATCACCTGGTCTAGAGTGGCTGCTATAGTCCTGTAGTTCCATTAATCACCTGGTCTAGAGTGGCTGCTATAGTCCCTGCAGTTCCATTAATCACCTGGTCTAGAGTGGTTGCTATAGTCCTGTAGTTCCATTAATCACCTGGTCTAGAGTGGCTGCTATAGTCCTGTAGTTCCATTAATCACCTGGTCTAGAGTGGCTGCTATAGTCCTGTAGTTCCATTAATCACCTGGTCTAGAGTGGCTGCTATAGTCCTGTAGTTCCATTAATCACCTGGTCTAGAGTGGCTGCTATAGTCCTGTGTTCCATTAATCACCTGGTCTAGAGTGGCTAGCTATAGTCCTGCAGTTCCATTAATCACCTGGTCTAGAGTGGCTGCTATAGTCCTGTAGTTCCATTAATCACCTGGGTCTAGAGTGGCTGCTAGTCCTGTAGTTCCATTAATCACCTGGTTCAGAGTGGCTGCTATAGTCCTGTAGTTCCATTAATCACCTGGTCTAGAGTGGCTGCTGTAGTCCTGTAGTTCCATTAATCACCTGGTCTCAGAGTGGCTGCTATAGTCCTGTAGTTCCATTAATCACCTGGTCTAGAGTGGCTGCTATAGTCCTGTAGTTCCATTAATCACCTGGTCTAGAGTGGTGCTATAGTCCTGTAGTTCCATTAATCACCTGGTCTAGAGTGGCTGCTATAGTCCTGTAGTTCCATTAATCACCTGGTCTAGAGTGGCTGCTATAGTCCTGTAGTTCCATTAATCACCTGGTCTAGAGTGGCTGCTATAGTCCTGTAGTTCCATTAATCACCTGGTCTAGAGTGGCTGCTATAGTCCTGTAGTTCCATTAATCACCTGGTCTAGAGTGGCTGCTATAGTCCTGTAGTTCCATTAATCACCTGGTCTAGAGTGGTGCTATAGTCCTGTAGTTCCATTAATCACCTGGTCTAGAGTGGCTGCTATAGTCCTGTAGTTCCATTAATCACCTGGTCTAGAGTGGCTGCTATAGTCCTGTAGTTCCATTAATCACCTGGCTCTAGAGTGGCTGCTATAGTCCCTGTAGTTCCATTAATCACCTGGTCTAGAGTGGCTGCTATAGTCCTGTAGTTCCATTAATCACCTGGTCTAGAGTGGCTGCTATAGTCCCTGTAGTTCCATTAATCACCTGGTCTAGAGTGGCTGCTATAGTCCTTGTAGTTCCATTAATCACCTGGTCTAGAGTGGCTGCTATAGTCCTGTAGTTCCATTAATCACCTGGTCCAGAGTGGCTGCTATAGTCCTGTAGTTCCATTAATCACCTGGTCTAGAGTGGCTGCTATAGTCCTGTAGTTCCATTAATCACCTGGTCTAGAGTGGCTGCTATAGTCCTGTAGTTCCATTAATCACCTGGTCTAGAGTGGCTGCTATAGTCCTGTAGTTCCATTAATCACCTGGTCTAGAGTGGTGCTATAGTCCTGTAGTTCCATTAATCACCTGGTCTAGAGTGGCTGCTATAGTCCTGTAGTTCCATTAATCACCTGGTCTAGAGTGGCTGCTGTAGTCCTGTAGTTCCATTAATCACCTGGTCTAGAGTGGCTGCTATAGTCCTGTAGTTCCATTAATCAGCTGGTCTGGGCATGGTCCTGCTATACCTTCGCTGCTAGTCTGTTCCATTAATCACCTGGTCTAGAGTGGCCTATAGTCCTGTAGTTCCATTAATCACCTGGTCTAGAGTGGTGCTATAGTCCTGTAGTTCCATTAATCACCTGGTCTAGAGTGGCTGCTATAGTCCTGTAGTTCCATTAATCACCTGGTCTAGAGTGGCTGCTATAGTCCTGTAGTTCCATTAATCACCTGGTCTAGAGTGGCTGCTATAGTCCTGTAGTTCCATTAATCACCTGGTCTAAGTCGTAGACCGTCCAAGTCTGCGTCCTGTAGTTCCATTAATCACCTGGTCTAGAGTGGTGCTATAGTCCTGTAGTTCCATTAATCACCTGGTCTAGAGTGGCTGCTATAGTCCTGTAGTTCCATTAATCACCTGGTCTAGAGTGGCTGCTATAGTCCTGTAGTTCCATTAATCACCTGGTCTAGATGGCTGCTATAGTCCTGTAGTTCCATTAATCACCTGGTCTAGAGTGGCTGCTATAGTCCTGTAGTTCCATTAATCACCTGGTCTAGAGTGGTGCTATAGTCCTGTAGTTCCATTAATCACCTGGTCTAGAGTGGCTGCTATATCCCTGTAGTTCCATTAATCACCTGGTCTAGAGTGGCTGCTATAGTCCTGTAGTTCCATTAATCACCTGGTCTAGAGTGGCTGCTATAGTCCTGTAGTTCCATTAATCACCTGGTCTAGAGTGGCTGCTATAGTCCTGTAGTTCCATTAATCACCTGGTCTAGAGTGGCTGCTATAGTCCTGTAGTTCCATTAATCACCTGGTCTAGAGTGGCTGCTATAGTCCTGTAGTTCCATTAATCACCTGGTCTAGAGTGGCTGCTATAGTCCTGTAGTTCCATTAATCACCTGGTCTAGAGTGGCTGCTATAGTCCTGTAGTTCCATTAATCACCTGGTCTAGAGTGGCTGCTATAGTCCTGTAGTTCCATTAATCACCTGGTCTAGAGTGGCTGCTATAGTCCTGTAGTTCCATTAATCACCTGGTCTAGAGTGGCTGCTATAGTCCTGTAGTTCCATTAATCACCTGGTCTAGAGTGGCTGCTATAGTCCTGTAGTTCCATTAATCACCTGGTCTAGAGTGGCTGCTATAGTCCTGTAGTTCCATTAATCACCTGGGTCTAGAGTGGTGCTATAGTCCTGTAGTTCCATTAATCACCTGGTCTAGAGTGGCTGCTATAGTCCTGTAGTTCCATTAATCACCTGGTCTAGAGTGGCTGCTATAGTCCTGTAGTTCCATTAATCACCTGGTCTAGAGTGGCTGCTATAGTCCTGTAGTTCCATTAATCACCTGGTCTAGAGTGGCTGCTATAGTCCTGTAGTTCCATTAATCACCTGGTCTAGAGTGGCTGCTATAGTCCTGTAGTTCCATTAATCACCTGGTCTAGAGTGGCTGCTATAGTCCTGTAGTTCCATTAATCACCTGGTCTAGAGTGGCTGCTATAGTCCTGTAGTTCCATTAATCACCTGGTCTAGAGTGGCTGCTATAGTCCTGTAGTTCCATTAATCACCTGGTCTAGAGTGGCTGCTATAGTCCTGTAGTTCCATTAATCACCTGGTCTAGAGTGGCTGCTATAGTCCTGTAGTTCCATTAATCACCTGGTCTAGAGTGGCTGCTATAGTCCTGTAGTTCCATTAATCACCTGGTCTAGAGTGGCTGCTATAGTCCTGTAGTTCCATTAATCACCTGGTCTAGAGTGGCTGCTATAGTCCTGTAGTTCCATTAATCACCTGGTCTAGAGTGGCTGCTATAGTCCTGTAGTTCCATTAATCACCTGGTCTAGAGTGGCTGCTATAGTCCTGTAGTTCCATTAATCACCTGGTCTAGAGTGGCTGCTATAGTCCTGTAGTTCCATTAATCACCTGGTCTAGAGTGGCTGCTATAGGTCCTGTAGTTCCATTAATCACCTGGGTCTAGAGTGGCTGCTATAGTCCTGTAGTTCCATTAATCACCTGGTCTAGAGTGGCTGCTATAGTCCCTGTAGTTCCATTAATCACCTGGTCTAGAGTGGCTGCTATAGTCCTGTAGTTCCATTAATCACCTGGTCTAGAGTGGCTGCTATAGTCCTGCAGTTCCATTAATCACCTGGTCTAGAGTGGCTGCTATAGTCCTGTAGTTCCATTAATCACCTGGTCTAGAGTGGCTGCTATAGTCCTGTAGTTCCATTAATCACCTGGCCCAGAGTGGCTGCTATACTCCTGAATGGCCATCACCTGGTCTAGAGTGGCTGCTATAGTCCTGTAGTTCCATTAATCACCTGGTCTAGAGTGGCTGCTATAGTCCTGTAGTTCCATTAATCACCTGGTCTAGAGTGGCTGCTATAGTCCTGTAGTTCCATTAATCACCTGGTCTAGAGTGGCTGCTATAGTCCTGTAGTTCCATTAATCACCTGGTCTAGAGTGGCTGCTATAGTCCTGTAGTTCCATTAATCACCTGGTCTAGAGTGGCTGCTATAGTCCTGTAGTTCCATTAATCACCTGGTCTAGAGTGGCTGCTATAGTCCTGTAGTTCCATTAATCACCTGGTCTAGAGTGGCTGCTATAGTCCTGTAGTTCCATTAATCACCTGGTCTAGAGTGGCTGCTATAGTCCTGTAGTTCCATTAATCACCTGGTCTAGAGTGGCTGCTATAGTCCTGTAGTTCCATTAATCACCTGGTCTAGAGTGGCTGCTATAGTCCTGTAGTTCCATTAATCACCTGGTCTAGAGTGGCTGCTATAGTCCTGTAGTTCCATTAATCACCTGGTCTAGAGTGGCTGCTATAGTCCTGTAGTTCCATTAATCACCTGGTCTAGAGTGGCTGCTATAGTCCTGTAGTTCCATTAATCACCTGGTCTAGAGTGGCTGCTATAGTCCTGTAGTTCCATTAATCACCTGGTCTAGAGTGGCTGCTATAGTCCCTGTAGTTCCATTAATCACCTGGTCTAGAGTGGCTGCTATAGTCCTGTAGTTCCATTAATCACCTGGTCTAGAGTGGCTGCTATAGTCCTGTAGTTCCATTAATCACCTGGTCTAGAGTGGTGCTATAGTCCTGTAGTTCCATTAATCACCTGGTCTAGAGTGGCTGCTATAGTCCTGTAGTTCCATTAATCACCTGGTCTAGAGTGGCTGCTATAGTCCTGTAGTTCCATTAATCACCTGGTCTAGAGTGGTGCTATAGTCCTGTAGTTCCATTAATCACCTGGTCTAGAGTGGCTGCTATAGTCCTGTAGTTCCATTAATCACCTGGTCTAGAGTGGCTGCTATAGTCCCTGTAGTTCCATTAATCACCTGGTCTAGAGTGGCTGCTATAGTCCTGTAGTTCCATTAATCACCTGGTCTAGAGTGGCTTATAGTCCTGTAGTTCCATTAATCACCTGGTCTATGGTGCTATAGTCCTGTAGTTCCATTAATCACCTGGTCTAGAGTGGCTGCTATAGTCCTGTAGTTCCATTAATCACCTGGTCTAGAGTGGCTGCTATAGTCCTGTAGTTCCATTAATCACCTGGTCTAGAGTGGCTGCTATAGTCCTGTAGTTCCATTAATCACCTGGTCTAGAGTGGTTGCTATAGTCCTGTAGTTCCATTAATCACCTGGTCTAGAGTGGCTGCTATAGTCCTGTAGTTCCATTAATCACCTGGTCTAGAGTGGCTGCTATAGTCCTGTAGTTCCATTAATCACCTGGTCTAGAGTGGCTGCTATAGTCCTGTAGTTCCATTAATCACCTGGTCTAGAGTGGTGCTATAGTCCTGTAGTTCCATTAATCACCTGGTCTAGAGTGGTGCTATAGTCCTGTAGTTCCATTAATCACCTGGTCTAGAGTGGCTGCTATAGTCCTGTAGTTCCATTAATCACCTGGTCTAGAGTGGCTGCTATAGTCCTGTAGTTCCATTAATCACCTGGTCTAGAGTGGCTGCTATAGTCCCTGTAGTTCCATTAATCACCTGGTCTAGAGTGGCTGCTATAGTCCCTGTAGTTCCATTAATCACCTGGTCTAGAGTGGCTGCTATAGTCCTGTAGTTCCATTAATCACCTGGTCTAGAGTGGCTGCTATAGTCCTGTAGTTCCATTAATCACCTGGTCTAGAGTGGCTGCTATAGTCCTGTAGTTCCATTAATCACCTGGTCTAGAGTGGCTGCTATAGTCCTGTAGTTCCATTAATCACCTGGTCTAGAGTGGCTGCTATAGTCCTGTAGTTCCATTAATCACCTGGTCTAGAGTGGCTGCTATAGTCCTGTAGTTCCATTAATCACCTGGTCTAGAGTGGCTGCTATAGTCCTGTAGTTCCATTAATCACCTGGTCTAGAGTGGCTGCTATAGTCCTGTAGTTCCATTAATCACCTGGTCTAGAGGTGGCTGCTATAGTCCTGTAGTTCCATTAATCACCTGGTCTAGAGTGGCTGCTATAGTCCTGTAGTTCCATTAATCACCTGGTCTAGAGTGGCTGCTATAGTCCTGTAGTTCCATTAATCACCTGGTCTAGAGTGGTGCTATAGTCCTGTAGTTCCATTAATCACCTGGTCTAGAGTGGCTGCTATAGTCCTGTAGTTCCATTAATCACCTGGTCTAGAGTGGCTGCTATAGTCCTGTAGTTCCATTAATCACCTGGTCTAGAGTGGCTGCTATAGTCCTGTAGTTCCATTAATCACCTGGTCTAGAGTGGTGCTATAGTCCTGTAGTTCCATTAATCACCTGGTCTAGAGTGGCTGCTATAGTCCTGTAGTTCCATTAATCACCTGGTCTAGAGTGGCTGCTAGTAGTCCTGTAGTTCCATTAATCACCTGGTCTAGAGTGGCTGCTATAGTCCTGTAGTTCCATTAATCACCTGGTCTAGAGTGCTGCTATAGTCCTGTAGTTCCATTAATCACCTGGTCTAGAGTGGTGCTATAGTCCTGTAGTTCCATTAATCACCTGGTCTAGAGTGGCTGCTATAGTCCTGTAGTTCCATTAATCACCTGGTCTAGAGTGCTATAGTCCTGTAGTTCCATTAATCACCTGGTCAGAGTGGACATAGTCCTGTAGTTCCATTAATCACTTGGTCTAGAGTGGCTGCTATAGTCCTGTAGTTCCATTAATCCCTGGTCTAGAGTGGCTGCTATAGTCCTGTAGTTCCATTAATCACCTGGTCTAGAGTGGCTGCTATAGTCCTGTAGTTCCATTAATCACCTGGTCTAGAGTGGCTGCTATAGTCCTGTAGTTCCATTAATCACCTGGTCTAGAGTGGCTGCTATAGTCCTGTAGTTCCATTAATCACCTGGTCTAGAGTTGGTGCTATAGTCCTGTAGTTCCATTAATCACCTGGTCTAGAGTGGCTGCTATAGTCCTGTAGTTCCATATCACCTGGTCACTGGCTCTATAGTCCTGTAGTTCCATTAATCACCTGGTCTAGAGTGGCTGCTATAGTCCTGTAGTTCCATTAATCACCTGGTCTAGAGTGGCTGCTATAGTCCTGTAGTTCCATTAATCACCTGGTCTAGAGTGGCTGCTATAGTCCCTGTAGTTCCATTAATCACCTGGTCTAGAGTGGCTGCTATAGTCCTGTAGTTCCATTAATCACCTGGTCTAGAGTGGCTGCTATAGTCCTGTAGTTCCATTAATCACCTGGTCTAGAGTGGCTGCTATAGTCCTGTAGTTCCATTAATCACCTGGTCTAGAGTGGCTGCTATAGTCCTGTAGTTCCATTAATCACCTGGTCTAGAGTGGCTGCTATAGTCCTGTAGTTCCATTAATCACCTGGTCTAGAGTGGCTGCTATAGTCCTGTAGTTCCATTAATCACCTGGTCTAGAGTGGCTGCTATAGTCCTGTAGTTCCATTAATCACCTGGTCCAGAGTGGCTGCTATAGTCCTGTAGTTCCATTAATCACCTGGTCTAGAGTGGCTGCTATAGTCCTGTAGTTCCATTAATCACCTGGTCTAGAGTGGCTGCTATAGTCCTGTAGTTCCATTAATCACCTGGTCTAGAGTGGCTGCTATAGTCCTGTAGTTCCATTAATCACCTGGTCTAGAGTGGCTGCTATAGTCCTGTAGTTCCATTAATCACCTGGTCTAGAGTGGCTGCTATAGTCCTGTAGTTCCATTAATCACCTGGTCTAGAGTGGCTGCTATAGTCCTGTAGTTCCATTAATCACCTGGTCTAGAGTGGCTAATAGTCCTGTAGTTCCATTAATCACCTGGTCTAGAGTGGCTGCTATAGTCCTGTAGTTCCATTAATCACCTGGTCTAGAGTGGCTGCTATAGTCCTGTAGTTCCATTAATCACCTGGTTCAGAGTGGCTGCTATAGTCCTGTAGTTCCATTAATCACCTGGTCTAGAGTGGCTGCTATAGTCCTGTAGTTCCATTAATCACCTGGTCTAGAGTGGCTGCTATAGTCCTGTAGTTCCATTAATCACCTGGTCTAGAGTGGCTGCTATAGTCCTGTAGTTCCATTAATCACCTGGTCTAGAGTGGCTGCTATAGTCCTGTAGTTCCATTAATCACCTGGTCTAGAGTGGCTGCTATAGTCCTGTAGTTCCATTAATCACCTGGTCTAGAGTGGCTGCTATAGTCCTGTAGTTCCATTAATCACCTGGTCTAGAGTGGCTGCTATAGTCCCTGTAGTTCCATTAATCACCTGGTCTAGAGTGGCTGCTATAGTCCTGTAGTTCCATTAATCACCTGGTCTAGAGTGGCTGCTATAGTCCTGTAGTTCCATTAATCACCTGGTCTAGAGTGGCTGCTATAGTCCTGTAGTTCCATTAATCACCTGGTTCTAGAGTGGCTGCTATAGTCCTGTAGTTCCATTAATCACCTGGTCTAGAGTGGCTGCTATAGTCCTGTAGTTCCATTAATCACCTGGTCTAGAGTGGCTGCTATAGTCCCTGTAGTTCCATTAATCACCTGGTCTAGAGTGGCTGCTATAGTCCTGTAGTTCCATTAATCACCTGGTCTAGAGTGGCTGCTATAGTCCTGTAGTTCCATTAATCACCTGGTCTAGAGTGGCTGCTATAGTCCTGTAGTTCCATTAATCACCTGGTCTAGAGTGGCTGCTATAGTCCTGTAGTTCCATTAATCACCTGGTCTAGAGTGGCTGCTATAGTCCTGTAGTTCCATTAATCACCTGGTCTAGAGTGGTGCTATAGTCCCTGTAGTTCCATTAATCACCTGGTCTAGAGTGGCTGCTATAGTCCTGTAGTTCCATTAATCACCTGGTCTAGAGTGGCTGCTATAGTCCTGTAGTTCCATTAATCACCTGGTCTAGAGTGGTGCTATAGTCCTGTAGTTCCATTAATCACCTGGTCTAGAGTGGCTGCTATAGTCCTGTAGTTCCATTAATCACCTGGTCTAGAGTGGCTGCTATAGTCCTGTAGTTCCATTAATCACCTGGTCTAGAGTGGCTGCTATCGTCCTGTAGTTCCATTAATCACCTGGTCTAGAGTGGCTGCTATCGTCCTGTAGTTCCATTAATCACCTGGTCTAGAGTGGCTGCTATAGTCCTGTAGTTCCATTAATCACCTGGTCTAGAGTGGGTGCTATATCCCTGTAGTTCCATTAATCACCTGGTCTAGAGTGGCTGCTATAGTCCTGTAGTTCCATTAATCACCTGGTCTAGAGTGGCTGCTATAGTCCTGTAGTTCCATTAATCACCTGGTCTAGAGTGGCTGCTATAGTCCTGTAGTTCCATTAATCACTCTAGAGTGGCTATACTGTCTGGCTTCTATAGTCCTGTAGTTCCATTAATCACCTGGTCTAGAGTGGCTGCTATAGTCCTGTAGTTCCATTAATCACCTGGTCTAGAGTGGCTGCTATAGTCCTGTAGTTCCATTAATCACCTGGTCTAGAGTGGCTGCTATAGTCCTGTAGTTCCATTAATCACCTGGTCTAGAGTGGCTGCTATAGTCCTGTAGTTCCATTAATCACCTGGTCTAGAGTGGCTGCTATAGTCCTGTAGTTCCATTAATCACCTGGTCTAGAGTGGCTGCTATAGTCCTGTAGTTCCATTAATCACCTGGTCTAGAGTGGCTGCTATAGTCCTGTAGTTCCATTAATCACCTGGTCTAGAGTGGCTGCTATAGTCCTGTAGTTCCATTAATCACCTGGTCTAGAGTGGCTGCTATAGTCCTGTAGTTCCATTAATCACCTGGTCTAGAGTGGCTGCTATAGTCCTGTAGTTCCATTAATCACCTGGTCTAGAGTGGCTGCTATAGTCCTGTAGTTCCATTAATCACCTGGTCTAGAGTGGCTGCTATAGTCCTGTAGTTCCATTAATCACCTGGTCTAGAGTGGCTGCTATAGTCCTGTAGTTCCATTAATCACCTGGTCTAGAGTGGCTGCTATGTCCTGTAGTTCCATTAATCACCTGGTCTAGAGTGGCTGCTATAGTCCTGTAGTTCCATTAATCACCCGGTCACTCCCTGTAGTCCCTGGTCTAGAGTGGCTGCTATAGTCCTGTAGTTCCATTAATCACCTGGTCTAGAGTGGCTGCTATAGTCCTGTAGTTCCATTAATCACCTGGTCTAGAGTGGCTGCTATAGTCCTGTAGTTCCATTAATCACCTGGTCTAGAGTGGCTGCTATAGTCCTGTAGTTCCATTAATCACCTGGTCTAGAGTGGCTGCTATAGTCCTGTAGTTCCATTAATCACCTGGTCTAGAGTGGCTGCTATAGTCCTGTAGTTCCATTAATCACCTGGTCTAGAGTGGCTGCTATAGTCCTGTAGTTCCATTAATCACCTGGTCTAGAGTGGCTGCTATAGTCCTGTAGTTCCATTAATCACCTGGTCTAGAGTGGCTGCTATAGTCCTGTAGTTCCATTAATCACCTGGTCTAGAGTGGCTGCTATAGTCCTGTAGTTCCATTAATCACCTGGTCTAGAGTGGCTGCTATAGTCCTGTAGTTCCATTAATCACCTGGTCTAGAGTGGCTGCTATAGTCCTGTAGTTCCATTAATCACCTGGTCTAGAGTGGCTGCTATAGTCCTGTAGTTCCATTAATCACCTGGTCTAGAGTGGCTGCTATAGTCCTGTAGTTCCATTAATCACCTGGTCTAGAGTGGCTGCTATAGTCCTGTAGTTCCATTAATCACCTGGTCTAGAGTGGCTGCTATAGTCCTGTAGTTCCATTAATCACCTGGTCTAGAGTGGCTGCTATAGTCCTGTAGTTCCATTAATCACCTGGTCTAGAGTGGCTGCTATAGTCCTGTAGTTCCATTAATCACCTGGTCTAGAGTGGCTGCTATAGTCCTGTAGTTCCATTAATCACCTGGTCTAGAGTGGCTGCTATAGTCCTGTAGTTCCATTAATCACCTGGTCTAGAGTGGCTGCTATAGTCCTGTAGTTCCATTAATCACCTGGTCTAGAGTGGCTGCTATAGTCCTGTAGTTCCATTAATCACCTGGTCTAGAGTGGCTGCTATAGTCCTGTAGTTCCATTAATCACCTGGTCTAGAGTGGCTGCTATAGTCCTGTAGTTCCATTAATCACCTGGTCTAGAGTGGCTGCTATAGTCCTTGTAGTTCCATTAATCACCTGGTCTAGAGTGGCTGCTATATCCTGTAGTTCCATTAATCACCTGGTCTAGAGTGGTGCTATAGTCCTGTAGTTCCATTAATCACCTGGTATAGAGTGGCTGCTATAGTCCTGTAGTTCCATTAATCACCTGGTCTAGAGTGGCTGCTATAGTCCTGTAGTTCCATTAATCACCTGGTCTAGAGTGGCTGCTATAGTCCTGTAGTTCCATTAATCACCTGGTCTAGAGTGGCTGCTATAGTCCCTGTAGTTCCATTAATCACCTGGTCTAGAGTGGCTGCTATAGTCCTGTAGTTCCATTAATCACCTGGTCTAGAGTGGTGCTATAGTCCTGTAGTTCCATTAATCACCTGGTCTAGAGTGGCTGCTATAGTCCTGTAGTTCCATTAATCACCTGGTCTAGAGTGGCTGCTATAGTCCTGTAGTTCCATTAATCACCTGGTCTAGAGTGGTGCTATAGTCCTGTAGTTCCATTAATCACCTGGTCTAGAGTGGTGCTATAGTCCTGTAGTTCCATTAATCACCTGGTCTAGAGTGGCTGCTATAGTCCTGTAGTTCCATTAATCACCTGGTCTAGAGTGGCTGCTATAGTCCTGTAGTTCCATTAATCACCTGGTCTAGAGTGGCTGCTATAGTCCTGTAGTTCCATTAATCACCTGGTCTAGAGTGGCTGCTATAGTCCCTGTAGTTCCATTAATCACCTGGTCTAGAGTGGCTGCTATAGTCCCTGTAGTTCCATTAATCACCTGGTTCAGAGTGGCTGCTATACTCCTGTAGTTCCATTAATCACCTGGTCTAGAGTGGCTGATATATATCCCTGTAGTTCCATTAATCACCTGGTCTAGAGTGGCTGCTATAGTCCTGTAGTTCCATTAATCACCTGGTCTAGAGTGGCTGCTATAGTCCTGTAGTTCCATTAATCACCTGGTCTAGAGTGGCTGCTATAGTCCTGTAGTTCCATTAATCACCTGGTCTAGAGTGGCTGCTATAGTCCTGTAGTTCCATTAATCACCTGGTCTAGAGTGGTGCTATAGTCCTGTAGTTCCATTAATCACCTGGTCTAGAGTGGCTGCTATAGTCCTGTAGTTCCATTAATCACCTGGTCTAGAGTGGCTGCTATAGTCCTGTAGTTCCATTAATCACCTGGTCTAGAGTGGCTGCTATAGTCCTGTAGTTCCATTAATCACCTGGTCTAGAGTGGCTGCTATAGATCCCTGTAGTTCCATTAATCACCTGGTCTAGAGTGGTGCTATAGTCCTGTAGTTCCATTAATCACCTGGTCTAGAGTGGCTGCTATAGTCCTGTAGTTCCATTAATCACCTGGTCTAGAGTGGCTGCTATAGTCCTGTAGTTCCATTAATCACCTGGTCTAGAGTGGCTGATATATATCCCTGTAGTTCCATTAATCACCTGGTCTAGAGTTGTGCTATAGTCCTGTAGTTCCATTAATCACCTGGTCTAGAGTGGCTGCTATAGTCCTGTAGTTCCATTAATCACCTGGTCTAGAGTGGCTGCTATAGTCCTGTAGTTCCATTAATCACCTGGTCTAGAGTGGCTGCTATAGCCCTGTAGTTCCATTAATCACCTGGTCTAGAGTGGTGCTATAGTCCTGTAGTTCCATTAATCACCTGGTCTAGAGTGGCTGCTATAGTCCTGTAGTTCCATTAGTCACCTGGTCTAGAGTGGCTGCTATAGTCCTGTAGTTCCATTAATCACCTGGTCTAGAGTGGCTGCTATAGTCCTGTAGTTCCATTAATCACCTGGTCTAGAGTGGCTGATATATCCCTGTAGTTCCATTAATCACCTGGTATAGAGTGGCTGCTATAGTCCTGTAGTTCCATTAATCACCTGGTCTAGAGTGGCTGCTATAGTCCTGTAGTTCCATTAATCACCTGGTCTAGAGTGGCTGCTATAGTCCTGTAGTTCCATTAATCACCTGTTCTAGAGTGGCTGCTATCGTCCTGTAGTTCCATTAATCACCTGGTCTAGAGTGGTGCTATAGTCCTGTAGTTCCATTAATCACCTGGTCTAGAGTGGCTGCTATAGTCCTGTAGTTCCATTAATCACCTGGTCTAGAGTGGCTGCTATAGTCCTGTAGTTCCATTAATCACCTGGTCTAGAGTGGCTGCTATAGTCCTGTAGTTCCATTAATCACCTGGTCTAGAGTGGCTGCTATAGTCCTGTAGTTCCATTAATCACCTGGTCTAGAGTGGCTGCTATACTCCAGTAGTTCCATTAATCACCTGGTCTAGAGTGGCTGATATATATCCCTGTAGTTCCATTAATCACCTGGTCTAGAGTTTTGCTATAGTCCTGTAGTTCCATTAATCACCTGGTCTAGAGTGGCTGCTATAGTCCTGTAGTTCCATTAATCACCTGGTCTAGAGTGGCTGCTATACTCCTGTAGTTCCATTAATCACCTGGTCTAGAGTGGCTGCATAGTTCCCTGTAGTTCCATTAATCACCTGGTCTAGAGTGGCTGCTATAGTCCTGTAGTTCCATTAATCACCTGGTCTAGAGTGGCTGCTATAGTCCTGTAGTTCCATTAATCACCTGGTCTAGAGTGGCTGCTATAGTCCTGTAGTTCCATTAATCACCTGGTCTAGAGTGGCTGCTATCGTCCTGTAGTTCCATTAATCACCTGGTCTAGAGTGGCTGCTATAGTCCTGTAGTTCCATTAATCACCTGGTCTAGAGTGGCTGCTATAGTCCTGTAGTTCCATTAATCACCTGGTCTAGAGTGGCTGCTATAGTCCTGTAGTTCCATTAATCACCTGGTCTAGAGTGGCTGCTATACTCCTGTAGTTCCATTAATCACCTGGTCTAGAGTGGCTGATATAGTCCCTGTAGTTCCATTAATCACCTGGTCTAGAGTGGTGCTATAGTCCTGTAGTTCCATTAATCACCTGGTCTAGAGTGGCTGCTATAGTCCTGTAGTTCCATTAATCACCTGGTCTAGAGTGGCTGCTATAGTCCTGTAGTTCCATTAATCACCTGGTCTAGAGTGGCTGCTATAGTCCCTGTAGTTCCATTAATCACCTGGTCTAGAGTTTTGCTATAGTCCTGTAGTTCCATTAATCACCTGGTCTAGAGTGGCTGCTATAGTCCTGTAGTTCCATTAATCACCTGGTCTAGAGTGGCTGCTATAGTCCTGTAGTTCCATTAATCACCTGGTCTAGAGTGGCTGCTATCGCCCTGTAGTTCCATTAATCACCTGGTCTAGAGTGGTGCTATAGTCCTGTAGTTCCATTAATCACCTGGTCTAGAGTGGCTGCTATAGTCCTGTAGTTCCATTAGTCACCTGGTCTAGAGTGGCTGCTATAGTCCTGTAGTTCCATTAATCACCTGGTCTAGAGTGGCTGCTATACTCCTGTAGTTCCATTAATCACCTGGTCTAGAGTGGCTGCTATAGTCCCTGTAGTTCCATTAATCACCTGGTCTAGAGTGGCTGCTATAGTCCTGTAGTTCCATTAATCACCTGGTCTAGAGTGGCTGCTATAGTCCTGTAGTTCCATTAATCACCTGGTCTAGAGTGGCTGCTATAGTCCTGTAGTTCCATTAATCACCTGTTCTAGAGTGGCTGCTATCGTCCTGTAGTTCCATTAATCACCTGGTCTAGAGTGGTGCTATAGTCCTGTAGTTCCATTAATCACCTGGTCTAGAGTGGCTGCTATAGTCCTGTAGTTCCATTAATCACCTGGTCTAGAGTGGCTGCTATAGTCCTGTAGTTCCATAAATCACCTGGTCTAGAGTGGCTGCTATAGTCCTGTAGTTCCATTAATCACCTGGTCTAGAGTGGCTGCTATAGTCCTGTAGTTCCATTAATCACCTGGTCTAGAGTGGCTGCTATAGTCCTGTAGTTCCATTAATCACCTGGTCTAGAGTGGCTGCTATAGTCCCTGTAGTTCCATTAATCACCTGGTCTAGAGTTGCTGCTATAGTCCTGTAGTTCCATTAATCACCTGGTCTAGAGTGGCTGCTATAGTCCTGTAGTTCCATTAATCACCTGGTCTAGAGTGGCTGCTATAGTCCTGTAGTTCCATTAATCACCTGGTCTAGAGTGGCTGCTATCGCCCTGTAGTTCCATTAATCACCTGGTCTAGAGTGGTGCTATAGTCCTGTAGTTCCATTAATCACCTGGTCTAGAGTGGCTGCTATAGTCCTGTAGTTCCATTAATCACCTGGTCTAGAGTGGCTGCTATAGTCCTGTAGTTCCATTAATCACCTGGTCTAGAGTGGCTGCTATAGTCCTGTAGTTCCATTAATCACCTGGTCTAGAGTGGCTGCTATAGTCCCTGTAGTTCCATTAATCACCTGGTCTAGAGTGGTGCTATAGTCCTGTAGTTCCATTAATCACCTGGTCTAGAGTGGCTGCTATAGTCCTGTAGTTCCATTAATCACCTGGTCTAGAGTGGCTGCTATAGTCCTGTAGTTCCATTAATCACCTGTTCTAGAGTGGCTGCTATCGTCCTGTAGTTCCATTAATCACCTGGTCTAGAGTGGTGCTATAGTCCTGTAGTTCCATTAATCACCTGGTCTAGAGTGGCTGCTATAGTCCTGTAGTTCCATTAATCACCTGGTCTAGAGTGGCTGCTATAGTCCTGTAGTTCCATTAATCACCTGGTCTAGAGTGGCTGCTATAGTCCTGTAGTTCCATTAATCACCTGGTCTAGAGTGGCTGCTATAGTCCTGTAGTTCCATTAATCACCTGGTCTAGAGTGGCTGCTATAGTCACTGTAGTTCCATTAATCACCTGGTCTAGAGTGGCTGCTATATCCCTGTAGTTCCATTAATCACCTGGTCTAGAGTGGCTGCTATAGTCCTGTAGTTCCATTAATCACCTGGTCTAGAGTGGCTGCTATAGCCCTGTAGTTCCATTAATCACCTGGTCTAGAGTGGCTGCTATAGTCCTGTAGTTCCATTAATCACCTGGTCTAGAGTGGCTGCTATAGTCCTGTAGTTCCATTAATCACCTGGTCTAGAGTGGCTGCTATAGTCCTGTAGTTCCATTAATCACCTGGTCTAGAGTGGCTGCTATAGTCCTGTAGTTCCATTAATCACCTGGTCTAGAGTGGCTGCTATCATCCTGTAGTTCCATTCATCACCTGGTCTAGAGTGGTGCTATCGTCCTGTAGTTCCATTAATCACCTGGTCTAGAGTGGCTGCTATAGTCCTGTAGTTCCATTAATCACCTGGTCTAGAGTGGCTGCTATATCCCTGTAGTTCCATTAATCACCTGGTCTAGAGTGGCTGCTATAGTCCTGTAGTTCCATTAATCACCTGGTCTAGAGTGGCTGCTATATCCCTGTAGTTCCATTAATCACCTGGTCTAGAGTGGTGCTTTAGTCCTGTAGTTCCATTAATCACCTGGTCTAGAGTGGCTTCTATAGTCCTGTAGTTCCATTAATCCCTGGTCTAGAGTGGCTGCTATAGTCCTGTAGTTCCATTAATCACCTGGTCTAGAGTGCCTGCTATAGTCCTGTAGTTCCATTAATCACCTGGTCTAGAGTGGCTGCTATAGTCCTGTAGTTCCATTAATCACCTGGTCTAGAGTGGCTGCTATATCCCTGTAGTTCCATTAATCACCTGGTCTAGAGTGGCTGCTATAGTCCTGTAGTTCCATTAATCACCTGGTCTAGAGTGGCTGCTATATCCCTGTAGTTCCATTAATCACCTGGTCTAGAGTGGTGCTTTAGTCCTGTAGTTCCATTAATCACCTGGTCTAGAGTGGCTTCTATAGTCCTGTAGTTCCATTAATCCCTGGTCTAGAGTGGCTGCTATAGTCCTGTAGTTCCATTAATCACCTGGTCTAGAGTGCCTGCTATAGTCCTGTAGTTCCATTAATCACCTGGTCTAGAGTGGCTGCTATAGTCCTGTAGTTCCATTAATCACCTGGTCTAGAGTGGCTGCTATAGTCCTGTAGTTCCATTAATCACCTGGTCTAGAGTGGTGCTATAGTCCTGTAGTTCCATTAATCACCTGGTCTAGAGTGGCTGCTATAGTCCTGTAGTTCCATTAATCACCTGGTCTAGAGTGGCTGCTATAGTCCTGTAGTTCCATTAATCACCTGTTCTAGAGTGGCTGCTATAGTCCTGTAGTTCCATTAATCACCTGGTCTAGAGTGGCTGCTATAGTCCTGTAGTTCCATTAATCACCTGGTCTAGAGTGGCTGCTATAGTCCTGTAGTTCCATTAATCACCTGGTCTAGAGTGGCTGCTATTGTCCTGTAGTTCCATTAATCACCTGGTCTAGAGTGGTGCTATAGTCCTGTAGTTCCATTAATCACCTGGTCTAGAGTGGCTGCTATATCCCTGTAGTTCCATTAATCACCTGGTCTAGAGTGGCTGCTATAGTCCTGTAGTTCCATTAATCACCTGGTCTAGAGTGGCTGATATATATCCCTGTAGTTCCATTAATCACCTGGTCTAGAGTGGTGCTATAGTCCTGTAGTTCCATTAATCACCTGGTATAGAGTGGCTGCAATAGTCCTGTAGTTCCATTAATCACCTGGTCTAGAGTGGCTGCTATAGTCCTGTAGTTCCATTAATCACCTGGTCTAGAGTGGCTGCTATAGTCCTGTAGTTCCATTAATCACCTGGTCTAGAGTGGCTGCTATAGTCCTGTAGTTCCATTAATCACCTGGTCTAGAGTGGCTGCTATAGTCCTGTAGTTCCATTAATCACCTGGTCTAGAGTGGTGCTATAGTCCTGTAGTTCCATTAATCACCTGGTCTAGAGTGGCTGCTATAGTCCTGTAGTTCCATTAATCACCTGGTCTAGAGTGGCTGCTATAGTCCTGTAGTTCCATTAATCACCTGGTCTAGAGTGGCTGCTATAGTCCTGTAGTTCCATTAATCACCTGGTCTAGAGTGGCTGCTATCATCCTGTAGTTCCATTCATCACCTGGTCTAGAGTGGTGCTATCGTCCTGTAGTTCCATTAATCACCTGGTCTAGAGTGGCTGCTATAGTCCTGTAGTTCCATTAATCACCTGGTCTAGAGTGGCTGCTATATCCCTGTAGTTCCATTAATCACCTGGTCTAGAGTGGCTGCTATAGTCCTGTAGTTCCATTAATCACCTGGTCTAGAGTGGCTGCTATATCCCTGTAGTTCCATTAATCACCTGGTCTAGAGTGGTGCTTTAGTCCTGTAGTTCCATTAATCACCTGGTCTAGAGTGGCTTCTATAGTCCTGTAGTTCCATTAATCCCTGGTCTAGAGTGGCTGCTATAGTCCTGTAGTTCCATTAATCACCTGGTCTAGAGTGCCTGCTATAGTCCTGTAGTTCCATTAATCACCTGGTCTAGAGTGGCTGCTATAGTCCTGTAGTTCCATTAATCACCTGGTCTAGAGTGGCTGCTATATCCCTGTAGTTCCATTAATCACCTGGTCTAGAGTGGCTGCTATAGTCCTGTAGTTCCATTAATCACCTGGTCTAGAGTGGCTGCTATATCCCTGTAGTTCCATTAATCACCTGGTCTAGAGTGGTGCTTTAGTCCTGTAGTTCCATTAATCACCTGGTCTAGAGTGGCTTCTATAGTCCTGTAGTTCCATTAATCCCTGGTCTAGAGTGGCTGCTATAGTCCTGTAGTTCCATTAATCACCTGGTCTAGAGTGCCTGCTATAGTCCTGTAGTTCCATTAATCACCTGGTCTAGAGTGGCTGCTATAGTCCTGTAGTTCCATTAATCACCTGGTCTAGAGTGGCTGCTATAGTCCTGTAGTTCCATTAATCACCTGGTCTAGAGTGGTGCTATAGTCCTGTAGTTCCATTAATCACCTGGTCTAGAGTGGCTGCTATAGTCCTGTAGTTCCATTAATCACCTGGTCTAGAGTGGCTGCTATAGTCCTGTAGTTCCATTAATCACCTGTTCTAGAGTGGCTGCTATAGTCCTGTAGTTCCATTAATCACCTGGTCTAGAGTGGCTGCTATAGTCCTGTAGTTCCATTAATCACCTGGTCTAGAGTGGCTGCTATAGTCCTGTAGTTCCATTAATCACCTGGTCTAGAGTGGCTGCTATTGTCCTGTAGTTCCATTAATCACCTGGTCTAGAGTGGTGCTATAGTCCTGTAGTTCCATTAATCACCTGGTCTAGAGTGGCTGCTATATCCCTGTAGTTCCATTAATCACCTGGTCTAGAGTGGCTGCTATAGTCCTGTAGTTCCATTAATCACCTGGTCTAGAGTGGCTGATATATATCCCTGTAGTTCCATTAATCACCTGGTCTAGAGTGGTGCTATAGTCCTGTAGTTCCATTAATCACCTGGTATAGAGTGGCTGCAATAGTCCTGTAGTTCCATTAATCACCTGGTCTAGAGTGGCTGCTATAGTCCTGTAGTTCCATTAATCACCTGGTCTAGAGTGGCTGCTATAGTCCTGTAGTTCCATTAATCACCTGGTCTAGAGTGGCTGCTATAGTCCTGTAGTTCCATTAATCACCTGGTCTAGAGTGGCTGCTATAGTCCTGTAGTTCCATTAATCACCTGGTCTAGAGTGGTGCTATAGTCCTGTAGTTCCATTAATCACCTGGTCTAGAGTGGCTGCTATAGTCCTGTAGTTCCATTAATCACCTGGTCTAGAGTGGCTGCTATAGTCCTGTAGTTCCATTAATCACCTGGTCTAGAGTGGTGCTATAGTCCTGTAGTTCCATTAATCACCTGGTCTAGAGTGGCTGCTATAGTCCTGTAGTTCCATTAATCACCTGGTCTAGAGTGGCTGCTATAGTCCTGTAGTTCCATTAATCACCTGGTCTAGAGTGGCTGCTATAGTCCCTGTAGTTCCATTAATCACCTGGTCTAGAGTGGTGCTATAGTCCTGTAGTTCCATTAATCACCTGGTCTAGAGTGGCTGCTATAGTCCTGTAGTTCCATTAATCACCTGGTCTAGAGTGGCTGCTATACTCCTGTAGTTCCATTAATCACCTGGTCTAGAGTGGCTGATATATATCCCTGTAGTTCCATTAATCACCTGGTCTAGAGTGGTGCTATAGTCCTGTAGTTCCATTAATCACCTGGTCTAGAGTGGCTGCTATAGTCCTGTAGTTCCATTAATCACCTGGTCTAGAGTGGCTGCTATAGTCCTGTAGTTCCATTAATCACCTGGTCTAGAGCTGCTGCTATCGTCCTGTAGTTCCATTAATTACCTGGTCTAGAGTGGTGCTATAGTCCTGTAGTTCCATTAATCACCTGGTCTAGAGTGGCTGCTATAGTCCTGTAGTTCCATTAATCACCTGGTCTAGAGTGGCTGCTATAGTCCTGTAGTTCCATTAATCACCTGGTCTAGAGTGGCTGCTATACTCCTGTAGTTCCATTAATCACCTGGTCTAGATTGGCTGATATATATCCCTGTAGTTCCATGAATCACCTGGTCTAGAGTGGTGCTATAGTCCTGTAGTTCCAATAATCACCTGGTCTAGAGTGGCTGCTATAGTCCTGTAGTTCCATTAATCACCTGGTCTAGAGTGGCTGCTATACTCCAGTAGTTCCATTAATCACCTGGTCTAGAGTGGCTGATATATATCCCTGTAGTTCCATTAATCACCTGGTCTAGAGTGGTGCTATAGTCCTGTAGTTCCATTAATCACCTGGTCTAGAGTGGCTGCTATAGTCCTGTAGTTCCATTAATCACCTGGTCTAGAGTGGCTGCTATAGTCCTGTAGTTCCATTAATCACCTGGTCTAGAGTGGCTGCTATCGCCCTGTAGTTCCATTAATCACCTGGTCTAGAGTGGTGCTATAGTCCTGTAGTTCCATTAATCACCTGGTCTAGAGTGGCTGCTATAGTCCTGTAGTTCCATTAATCACCTGGTCTAGAGTGGCTGCTATAGTCCTGTAGTTCCATTAATCACCTGGTCTAGAGTGGCTGCTATACTCCTGTAGTTCCATTAATCACCTGGTCTAGAGTGGCTGATATATATCCCTGTAGTTCCATTAATCACCTGGTCTAGAGTGGTGCTATAGTCCTGTAGTTCCATTAATCACCTGGTCTAGAGTGGCTGCTATAGTCCTGTAGTTCCATTAATCACCTGGTCTAGAGTGGCTGCTATAGTCCTGTAGTTCCATTAATCACCTGTTCTAGAGTGGCTGCTATCGTCCTGTAGTTCCATTAATCACCTGGTCTAGAGTGGTGCTATAGTCCTGTAGTTCCATTAATCACCTGGTCTAGAGTGGCTGCTATAGTCCTGTAGTTCCATTAATCACCTGGTCTAGAGTGGCTGCTATAGTCCTGTAGTTCCATAAATCACCTGGTCTAGAGTGGCTGCTATAGTCCTGTAGTTCCATTAATCACCTGGTCTAGAGTGGCTGCTATAGTCCTGTAGTTCCATTAATCACCTGGTCTAGAGTGGCTGCTATACTCACTGTAGTTCCATTAATCACCTGGTCTAGAGTGGCTGCTACATATCCCTGTAGTTCCATTAATCACCTGGTCTAGAGTGGCTGCTATAGTCCTGTAGTTCCATTAATCACCTGGTCTAGAGTGGCTGCTATAGTCCCCTGTAGTTCCATTAATCACCTGGTCTAGAGTGGCTGCTATAGTCCTGTAGTTCCATTAATCACCTGGTCTAGAGTGGCTGCTATAGTCCTGTAGTTCCATTAATCACCTGGTCTAGAGTGGCTGCTATAGTCCTGTAGTTCCATTAATCACCTGGTCTAGAGTGGCTGCTATAGTCCTGTAGTTCCATTAATCACCTGGTCTAGAGTGGCTGCTATAGTCCTGTAGTTCCATTAATCACCTGGTCCAGAGTGGCTGCTATAGTCCTGTAGTTCCATTAATCACCTGGTCTAGAGTGGTGCTGTAGTCCTGTAGTTCCATTAATCACCTGGTCTAGAGTGGCTGCTATAGTCCTGTAGTTCCATTAATCACCTGGTCTAGAGTGGCTGCTATAGTCCTGTAGTTCCATTAATCACCTGGTCTAGAGTGGCTGCTATAGTCCTGTAGTTCCATTAATCACCTGGTCTAGAGTGGCTGCTATACTCCTGTAGTTCCATTAATCACCTGGTCTAGAGTGGCTGCTATATCCCTGTAGTTCCATTAATCACCTGGTCTAGAGTGGCTGCTATAGTCCTGTAGTTCCATTAATCACCTGGTCTAGAGTGGTGCTATAGTCCTGTAGTTCCATTAATCACCTGGTCTAGAGTGGCTGCTATAGTCCTGTAGTTCCATTAATCACCTGGTCTAGAGTGGCTGCTATACTCCTGTAGTTCCATTAATCACCTGGTCTAGAGTGGCTGATATATATCCCTGTAGTTCCATTAATCACCTGGTCTAGAGTGGTGCTATAGTCCTGTAGTTCCATTAATCACCTGGTCTAGAGTGGCTGCTATAGTCCTGTAGTTCCATTAATCACCTGGTCTAGAGTGGCTGCTATAGTCCTGTAGTTCCATTAATCACCTGGTCTAGAGCGGCTGCTATCGTCCTGTAGTTCCATTAATCACCTGGTCTAGAGTGGTGCTATAGTCCTGTAGTTCCATTAATCACCTGGTCTAGAGTGGCTGCTATAGTCCTGTAGTTCCATTAATCACCTGGTCTAGAGTGGCTGCTATAGTCCTGTAGTTCCATTAATCACCTGGTCTAGAGTGGCTGCTATAGTCCTGTAGTTCCATTAATCACCTGGTCTAGAGTGGCTGCTATAGTCCTGTAGTTCCATTAATCACCTGGTCTAGAGTGGCTGCTATAGTCCTGTAGTTCCATTAATCACCTGGTCTAGAGTGGCTGCTATAGTCCTGTAGTTCCATTAATCACCTGGTCTAGAGTGGCTGCTATATATCCCTGTAGTTCCATTAATCACCTGGTCTAGAGTGGTGCTATAGTCCTGTAGTTCCATTAATCACCTGGTCTAGAGTGGCTGCTATAGTCCTGTAGTTCCATTAATCACCTTGTCTAGAGTGGCTGCTATACTCCAGTAGTTCCATTAATCACCTGGTCTAGAGTGGCTGATATATATCCCTGTAGTTCCATTAATCACCTGGTCTAGAGTGGTGCTATAGTCCTGTAGTTCCATTAATCACCTGGTCTAGAGTGGCTGCTATAGTCCTGTAGTTCCATTAATCACCTGGTCTAGAGTGGCTGCTATAGTCCTGTAGTTCCATTAATCACCTGGTCTAGAGTGGCTGCTATCGCCCTGTAGTTCCATTAATCACCTGGTCTAGAGTGGTGCTATAGTCCTGTAGTTCCATTAATCACCTGGTCTAGAGTGGCTGCTATAGTCCTGTAGTTCCATTAATCACCTGGTCTAGAGTGGCTGCTATAGTCCTGTAGTTCCATTAATCACCTGGTCTAGAGTGGCTGCTATACTCCTGTAGTTCCATTAATCACCTGGTCTAGAGTGGCTGATATATATCCCTGTAGTTCCATTAATCACCTGGTCTAGAGTGGTGCTATAGTCCTGTAGTTCCATTAATCACCTGGTCTAGAGTGGCTGCTATAGTCCTGTAGTTCCATTAATCACCTGGTCTAGAGTGGCTGCTATAGTCCTGTAGTTCCATTAATCACCTGTTCTAGAGTGGCTGCTATCGTCCTGTAGTTCCATTAATCACCTGGTCTAGAGTGGTGCTATAGTCCTGTAGTTCCATTAATCACCTGGTCTAGAGTGGCTGCTATAGTCCTGTCGTTCCATTAATCACCTGGTCTAGAGTGGCTGCTATAGTCCTGTAGTTCCATAAATCACCTGGTCTAGAGTGGCTGCTATAGTCCTGTAGTTCCATTAATCACCTGGTCTAGAGTGGCTGCTATAGTCCTGTAGTTCCATTAATCACCTGGTCTAGAGTGTCTGCTATATCACTGTAGTTCCATTAATCACCTGGTCTAGAGTGGTGCTATATCCCTGTAGTTCCATTAATCACCTGGTCTAGAGTGGCTGCTATAGTCCTGTAGTTCCATTAATCACCTGGTCTAGAGTGGCTGCTATATCCCTGTAGTTCCATTAATCACCTGGTCTAGAGTGGTGCTATAGTCCTGTAGTTCCATTAATCACCTGGTCTAGAGTGGCTGCTATAGTCCTGTAGTTCCATTAATCACCTGGTCTAGAGTGGCTGCTATAGTCCTGTAGTTCCATTAATCACCTGGTCTAGAGTGGCTGCTATAGTCCTGTAGTTCCATTAATCACCTGGTCTAGAGTGGCTGCTATAGTCCTGTAGTTCCATTAATCACCTGGTCCAGAGTGGCTGCTATAGTCCTGTAGTTCCATTAATCACCTGGTCTAGAGTGGCTGCTGTAGTCCTGTAGTTCCATTAATCACCTGGTCTAGAGTGGCTGCTATAGTCCTGTAGTTCCATTAATCACCTGGTCTAGAGTGGCTGCTATAGTCCTGTAGTTCCATTAATCACCTGGTCTAGAGTGGCTGCTATAGTCCTGCAGTTCCATTAATCACCTGGTCTAGAGTGGCTGCTATAGTCCTGTAGTTCCATTAATCACCTGGTCTAGAGTGGCTGCTATAGTCCTGTAGTTCCATTAATCACCTGGTCTAGAGTGGTGCTATAGTCCTGTAGTTCCATTAATCACCTGGTCTAGAGTGGCTGCTATATCCCTGTAGTTCCATTAATCACCTGGTCTAGAGTGGCTGCTATAGTCCTGTAGTTCCATTAATCACCTGGTCTAGAGTGGCTGCTATAGTCCTGTAGTTCCATAAATCACCTGGTCTAGAGTGGCTGCTATAGTCCTGTAGTTCCATTAATCACCTGGTCTAGAGTGGCTGCTATAGTCCTGTAGTTCCATTAATCACCTGGTCTAGAGTGGCTGCTATAGTCCTGTAGTTCCATTAATCACCTGGTCTAGAGTGTCTGCTATATCACTGTAGTTCCATTAATCACCTGGTCTAGAGTGGTGCTATATCCCTGTAGTTCCATTAATCACCTGGTCTAGAGTGGCTGCTGTAGTCCTGTAGTTCCATTAATCACCTGGTCTAGAGTGGCTGCTATATCCCTGTAGTTCCATTAATCACCTGGTCTAGAGTGGTGCTATAGTCCTGTAGTTCCATTAATCACCTGGTCTAGAGTGGCTGCTATAGTCCTGTAGTTCCATTAATCACCTGGTCTAGAGTGGCTGCTATAGTCCTGTAGTTCCATTAATCACCTGGTCTAGAGTGGCTGCTATAGTCCTGTAGTTCCATTAATCACCTGGTCTAGAGTGGCTGCTATAGTCCTGTAGTTCCATTAATCACCTGGTCCAGAGTGGCTGCTATAGTCCTGTAGTTCCATTAATCACCTGGTCTAGAGTGGTGCTGTAGTCCTGTAGTTCCATTAATCACCTGGTCTAGAGTGGCTGCTATAGTCCTGTAGTTCCATTAATCACCTGGTCTAGAGTGGCTGCTATAGTCCTGTAGTTCCATTAATCACCTGGTCTAGAGTGGCTGCTATAGTCCTGCAGTTCCATTAATCACCTGGTCTAGAGTGGCTGCTATAGTCCTGTAGTTCCATTAATCACCTGGTCTAGAGTGGCTGCTATAGTCCTGTAGTTCCATTAATCACCTGGTCTAGAGTGGTGCTATAGTCCTGTAGTTCCATTAATCACCTGGTCTAGAGTGGCTGCTATATCCCTGTAGTTCCATTAATCACCTGGTCTAGAGTGGCTGCTATAGTCCTGTAGTTCCATTAATCACCTGGTCCCTTTGTCACGTTAACTAGGTTTCCACCCAATTGTCGATAGATTTTCATGCAAATATTCTAAAATCCGTATAAGTGAAATATGCACGTTCCCATCAGAGATGTGTTTCCATCTATTAGAATTTTTGCGGATACGTCTGTGAGTGATGACGTACTGGACATAAAAATAACTTTTGCGGTGAAATTCCTATCGCATTTTCAACTCTGATGGTTTTGTCACAAAAAAAGTATGTTATATAGCGAATGTGCGCTCTAGCCAACAGCTAGCAGATACAGTGCAGGTATATCCTACTATAGGATGAGAATATTATTACAAAAATTATGAAATAATTTATATTTGTGAAGTTCATCAGAATTTATTTCATCGGTACTCTAATAAACTGTCCAAGTTGTAGCATGACACAACTTTTACTTCAATATTATTGTTATTATATCAATATTTGTTTTGTTAACATTTGGAAAGTTTATTGACAAATTTGGTGTTTCCATCAGGCCTTTCGTGAAATGTTTTATCCAACGTACTTTATTTGCATAAAAAGTTTGGTTGGAAACCTGGTTTGTGATGATGAACGTTTGTGCTACAGCTGTACAGGGTCATGGAGTGACAAACTTCTTCCACATTGGTGGTAGTTGTCTTGCTCTCATACCTGAAATGGCATCAATCTAGTTATAACTAGAATGCACTGGAGTGCCCCTGAACTGGAATCAATCTAGTTACAACTAGAATGCACTGGAGTGCCCCTGAACTGGAATCAATCTAGTTATAACTAGAATCAACTGTAGTATCAGGACAGTAGACTGTAGTAACAGGACAGTAGACTGTAGTAACAGGACAGTAGACTGTAGTAAAAGAACAGTAGACTGTAGTAACAGGACAGTAGACTGTAGTAAAAGAACAGCAGACTGCAGTAACAGGACAGTAGACTGTAGTAACAGGACAGTAGACTGTAGTAACAGGACAGTAGACTGTAGTAAAAGAACAGCAGACTGCAGTAACAGGACAGTAGACTGTAGTAACAGGACAGTAGACTGTAGTAACAGGACAGTAGACTGTAGTAACAGGACAGTAGACTGTAGTAACAAGACAGTAGACTGTAGTAACAGGACAGTAGACTGCAGTAACAGTACAGTATAGTGTAGTAACAGGACAGTAGACTGTAGTAACAGGACAGTAGACTGCAGTAACAGGACAGTAGACTGCAGAAACAGGACAGTAGACTGCAGTAACAGGACAGTAGACTGTAGTAACAGGACAGTAGACTGTAGTAACAGGACAGTAGACTGTAGTAACAGGACAGTAGACTAGTAACAGGACAGTAGACTGTAGTAACAGGACAGTAGACTGCAGTAACAGTACAGTAGACTGCAGTAACAGGACAGTAGACTCTAGTAACAGGACAGTAGACTAGTAACAGGACAGTAGACTGTAGTAACTGGACAGTAGACTGCAGTAACAGGACAATAGACTGTAGTAACAGTACAGTAGACTGTAGTAACAGGACAGTAGACTGCAGTAACAGGACAGTAGACTGTAGTAACAGTACAGTAGACTGTAGTAACAGGACAGTAGACTGTATTAACAGGACAGTAGACTGTAGTAACAGGACAGTAGACTAGTAACAGGACAGTAGACAGCAGTAACAGGACAGTATACTGTAGTAACAGGACAGTAGACTGTAGTACCAGGACAGTAGACTGTAGTAACAGGACAGTAGACAGCAGTAACAGGACAGTAGACTGTAGTAATTCAACAGTAGACTGCAGTAACAGTACAGTAGACTGTAGTAACAGGACAGTAGACTGTAGTAACAGGACAGTAGACTGTAGTAACAGGACAGTAGACTGTAGTAACAGGACAGTAGACTGCAGTAACAGTACAGTAGACTGTAGTAACAGGACAGTAGACTGTAGTAACAGGACAGTAGACTGTAGTAACAGGACAGTTGACTGCAGTAACAGGACAGTAGACTGTAGTAACAGGACAGTAGACTAGTAACAGGACAGTAGACTGTAGTAAAAGGACAGTAGACTGTAGTAACCGGACAGTAGACTGTAGTAACAGGACAGTAGACTGTAGTAACAGGACAGTAGACTGTAGTAACAGGACAGTAGACTGCAGTAACAGTAAAGTAGACTGTAGTATCAGGATAGTAGACTGTAGTAACAGGACAGTAGACTGTAGTAACAGGACAGTTGACTGCAGTAACAGGACAGTAGACTGTAGTAACAGGACAGTACACTAGTAACAGGACAGTAGACTGTAGTAACTGGACAGTAGACTGCAGTAACAGGACCATAGACTGTAGTAACAGTACAGTAGAGTGTAGTAACAGGACAGTAGACTGCAGTAACAGGACAGTAGACTGTAGTAACAGTACAGTAGACTGTAGTAACAGGACAGTAGACTGTAGTAACAGGACAGTAGACTAGTAACAGGACAGTAGACAGCAGTAACAGGACAGTAGACTGTAGTAACAGGACAGTAGACTGTAGTACCAGGACAGTAGACTGTAGTAACAGGACAGTAGACTGCAGTAACAGGACAGTAGACTGTAGTAATTCAACAGTAGACTGCAGTAACAGTACAGTAGACTGTAGTAACAGGACAGTAGACTGTAGTAACAGGACAGTAGACTGTAGTAATTCAACAGTAGACTGCAGTAACAGTACAGTAGACTGTAGTAACAGGACAGTAAACTGTAGTAACAGGACAGTAGACCAGTAACAGGAAAGTAGCCTGTAGTAACAGGACAGCAGACTGCAGTAACAGGACAGTAGACTGCAGTACCAGGACAGTAGACTGTAGTAACAGGACAGTAGACTGTAGTAACAGGACAGTAGACTCTAGTAACAGGACAGTAGACTGTAGTAACAGGACAGTAGACTGCAGTAACAGGACAGTAGACTGTAGTAACAGGACAGTAGAATGTAGTAACATGACAGTAGACTGCAGTAACAGTAAAGTAGACTGTAGTAACAGTACAGTAGACTGTAGTAACAGTACAGTAGACTGTAGTAACAGGACAGTAGACTGTAGTAACAGGACAGTAGACTGTAGTAACAAGACAGTAGACTGTAGTAACAGGACAGTAGACTGCAGTAACAGTACAGTATAGTGTAGTAACAGGACAGTAGACTGTAGTAACAGGACAGTAGACTGCAGTAACAGGACAGTAGACTGCAGAAACAGGACAGTAGACTGTAGTAACAGGACAGTAGACTAGTAACAGGACAGTAGACTGTAGTAACAGGACAGTAGACTGTAGTAACAGGACAGTAGACTAGTAACAGGACAGTAGACTGTAGTAACAGGACAGTAGACTGCAGTAACAGGACAGTAGACTGTAGTAACTGGACAGTAGACTGCAGTAACAGGACAATAGACTGTAGTAACAGTACAGTAGACTGTAGTAACAGGACAGTAGACTGCAGTAACATGACAGTAGACTGTAGTAACAGTACAGTAGACTGTAGTAACAGGACAGTAGACTGTATTAACAGGACAGTAGACTGTAGTAACAGGACAGTAGACTAGTAACAGGACAGTAGACTGCAGTATCAGGACAGTAGAAAGCAGTAACATGACAATAGACTGCAGTAACAGGACAGTAGACTGTAGTAACAGGACAGTAGACTGTAGTAACAGGACAGTAGACTGTAGTAACAGAATAGTAGACTAGTAACAGGACAGTAGACAGCAGTAACAGGACAGTAGACTGCAGTATCAGGACAGTAGAAAGCAGTAACATGACAATAGACTGCAGTAACAGGACAGTAGACTGTAGTAACAGGACAGTAGACTGTAGTAACAGGACAGTAGACTGCTATAACAGTACAATAGACTGTAGTAACGTGACAGTAGACTGCAGTAAAAGGACAGTAGACTGTAGTAACTGGACAGTAGACAGCAGTAACAGGACAGTTTTGTTAACATTTGGAAAGTTTACTGACAAATTTGTTTTTTCCATCAGGCCTTTCGTGAAATGTTTTATCCAACGTACTTTATTTGCATAAAAAGTTTTGTTGGAAACCTGGTTTGTGATGATGAAAGTTTGTGCTACAGCTGTACAGGGTCATGGAGTGACAAACTTCTTCCACATTGGTGGTAGTTGTCTTACTCTCATACCTGAAATGGCATCAATCTAGTTATAACTAGAATGCACTGGAGTGCCCCTGAACTGGAAACAATCTAGTTATAACTAGAATCAACTGTAGTAACAGGACAGTAGACTGTAGTAACAGGACAGTAGACTGTAGTAACATGACAGTAGAATGTAGAAACAGGACAGTAGACTAGTAACAGGACAGTAGACTGTAGTAACAGGACAGCAGACTGAAGTAACAGGACAGTAGAATGTAGTAACAGGACAGTAGACTGTAGTAACAGGACAGTAGACTAGTAACAGGACAGTAGACTGTAGTAACAGTACAGTAGACTGTAGTAACAGGACAGTAGAATGTAGTAACAGGACAGTAGACTAGTAACAGGACAGTAGACTGTAGTAACAGGACAGTAGACTGCAGTAACAGGACAGTAGACTGTAGTAACAGGACAGTAGACTGCAGTAACAGGACAGTAGACTGTAGTAACAGTACAGTAGACTGTAGTAACAGTACAGTAGACTGTAGTAACAGGACAGTAGACTGTAGTAACAGGACAGTAGACTGTAGTAACAGGATAGTAGACTGTAGTAGCAAGACAGTAGACTGTAGTAACAGGACAGTAGACTGTAGTAACAGGACAGTAGACTAGTAACAGGACAGTAGATTGTATTAACTGGACAGTAGACTGTAGTAACAGTACAGTAGACTGTAGTAACAGAAAAGTAGACTGTAGGAACAGGACATCAGACTGCAGTAACAGTACAGTAGACTGTAGTAACAGGACAGTAGACTGTAGTAACAGGATAGTAGACTGTAGTAACAAGACAGTAGACTGTAGTAACAGGACAGTAGACTGTAGTAACAGAAAAGTAGACTGTAGGAACAGGACATCAGACTGCAGTAACAGTACAGTATACTGTAGTAACAGGACAGTAGACTGTAGTAACAGGACAGTAGACTGTAGTAACAGGATAGTAGACTGTAGTAACAAGACAGTAGACTGTAGTAACAGGACAGTAGACTGTAGTAACAGGACAGTAGACTAGTAACAGGACAGTAGACTGTAGTAACTGGACAGTAGACTGTAGTAACAGTACAGTAGACTGTAGTAACAGGACAGTAGACTGTAGTAACAGCACAGTAGACTGTAGGAACAGGACAGTAGACTGTAGTAACAGTACAGTAGACTGTAGTAACAGGACAGTAGACTGTAGTAACAGGACAGTAGACTGTAGTAACAGGACAGTAGACTGCAGTAACAGGACAGTAGACTGCAGTAACATGACAGTAGACTGCAGTAACAGGACAGTAGACTAGTAAAAGGACAGTAGACTGTGGTAATAGGACAGTAGATTGTAGTAACAAGACAGTAGACTGCAGTACCAGGACAGTAGACTGTAGTAACAGGACAGTTGACTGTAGTAACAGGACAGTAGACTGTAGTTACAGAACAGTAGACTAGTAACAGGACATTAGACTCTAGTAACAGGACAGTAGACTGCAGTAACGGTACAGTAGACTGCAGTAACAGGACAGTAGACTGCAGTAACATGACAGTAGACTGCAGTAACAGTACAGTAGACTGCAGTAACATGACAGTAGACAGCAGTAACAGGACAGTAGACTGTAGTAACAGGACAGTAGACTGTAGTAACAGTACAGTAGACTGTAGTAACAGGACAGTAGACTGTAGTAACAGGACAGTAGACTGTAGTAACAGGATAGTAGACTGTAGTAACAAGACAGTAGACTGTAGTAAACAGGACAGTAGACTGTAGTAACAGTACAGTAGACTGTAGTAACAGGACAGTAGACTGCAGTAACAGGACAGTAGACTATTAACAGGACAGTAGACTGTAGTAACAGGACAGTAGACTGTAGTAACAGTACAGTAGACTGTAGTAACAGGACAGTAGACTATTAACAGGACAGTAGACTGCAGTAACAGGACAGTAGACTATTAACAGGACAGTAGACTGTAGTAACAGGACAGTAGACTGTAGTAACAGGACAGTAGACTGCAGTAACAGGATAGTAGACTGTAGTAACAGGATAGTAGACTGTAGTAACAGGACAGTAGACTGTAGTAACAGGATAGTAGACTGCAGTAACAGGACAGTAGACTGTAGTAACAGGATAGTAGACTGTAGTAACAGGACAGTAGACTGTAGTAACAGGACAGTAGACTGTAGTAACAGGACAGTAGACTGTAGTAACAGGATAGTAGACTGCAGTAACAGGACAGTAGACTGTAGTAACAGGATAGTAGACTGTAGTAACAGGACAGTAGACTGTAGTAACAGGACAGTAGACTGTAGTAACAGGATAGTAGACTGTAGTAACAAGACAGTAGACTGTAGTAACAGGACAGTAGACTGTAGTAACAGGACAGTAGACTAGTAACAGGACAGTAGACTGTAGTAACTGGACAGTAGACTTTAGTAACAGGAAAGTAGACTGTAGTAACAGCACAGTAGACTGTAGGAACAGGACAGTAGACTGTAGTAACAGTACAGTAGACTGTAGTAACAGGACAGTAGACTGTAGTAACAGGACAGTAGACTGTAGTAACAGGACAGTAGACTGCAGTAACAGGACAGTAGACTGCAGTAACATGACAGTAGACTGCAGTAACAGGACAGTAGACTAGTAAAAGACAGTAGACTGTGGTAACAGGACAGTAGATTGTAGTAACAAGACAGTAGACTGCAGTACCAGGACAGTAGACTGTAGTAACAGGACAGTTGACTGTAGTAACAGGACAGTAGACTGTAGTTACAGGACAGTAGACTAGTAACAGGACATTAGACTCTAGTAACAGGACAGTAGACTGCAGTAGCAGTACAGTAGACTGCAGTAACAGGACAGTAGACTGCAGTAACATGACAGTAGACTGCAGTAACAGTACAGAAGACTGCAGTAACAGGACAGTAGACTGTAGTAACAGGACAGTAGACTGCAGTAACAGTACAGTAGACTGTAGTAACAGGACAGTAGACTGTAGTAACAGGACAGTAGACTAGTAACAGGACAGTAGACTGTAGTAACAGGACAGTAGACTAGTAACAGGACAGTAGACTGTAGTAACAGGACAGTAGACTGCAGTAACAGTACAGTAGACTGCAGTAACAGGACAGTAGACTGCAGTAACAGGACAGTAGACTGTAGTAACAGGACAGTAGACTGCAGTAACAGTACAGTAGACTGTAGTAATAGGACAGTAGACTGTAGTAACAGGACAGTAGACTGCAGTAACAGAACAGTAGACTAGTAACAGGACAGTAGACTGTAGTAACAGGACAGTAGACTAGTAACAGGACAGTATACTGTAGTAACAGGACAGTAGGCTGCAGTAACAGTACAGTAGACTGCAGTAACAGGACAGTAGACTGCAGTATCAGGACAGTAGACTGTAGTAACAGGACAGTAGACCGCAGTAACAGTACAGTAGACTGTAGTAACAGGACAGTAGACTGTAGTAACAGGACAGTCGACTGTAGGAACAGGACAGTAGACTGTAGTAACAGGACAGTAGACTGCAGTAACAGGACATTAGACTGTAGTAACTATACATTAGACTGTAGTAACAGGACAGTAGACTATAGTAACAGGACAGTAGACTGCAGTAACAGGACAGTAGACTGCAGTAACAGGACAGTAGACTAGTAACAGGACAGTAGACTGTAGTAACAGGACAGTAGACTGTAGTACAGGACAGTAGACTGCATTAACAGTACAGTAGACTGCAGTAACAGGACAGTAGACTGCAGTGACAGTACAGTAGACTGTAGTAACAGGACAGTAGACTGTAGTAACAGGACAGTAGACTGTAGTAACAGGACAGTAGACTGCAGTAACAGGACAGTAGACTGCAGTAACAGGACAGTAGACTAGTAAAAGGACAGTAGACTGTAGTAACAGGACAGTAGATTGTAGTAACAAGACAGTAGACTGCAGTACCAGGACAGTAGACTGTAGTAACAGGACAGTTGACTGTAGTAACAGGACAGTAGACTGTAGTTACAGGACAGTAGACTAGTAACAGGACATTAGACTCTAGTAACAGGACAGTAGACTGCAGTAACAGTACATTAGACTGCATTAACAGGACAGTAGACTGCATTAACAGGACAGTAGACTGCAGTAACAGTACAGTAGACTGCAGTAACAGGACAGTAGACTGTAGTAACAGGACAGTAGACTGCAGTAACAGTACAGTAGACTGTAGTAACAGGACAGTAGACTGTAGTAACAGGACAGTAGACTAGTAGAAGAACAGTAGACTGTAGTAACAGTACAGTAGACTGTAGTAACAGGACAGTAGACTATTAACAGGACAGTAGACTGCAGTAACAGGACAGTAGACTATTAACAGGACAGTAGACTGTAGTAACAGGACAGTAGACTGTAGTAACAGGACAGTAGACTGCAGTAACAGGATAGTAGACTGTAGTAACAGGATAGTAGACTGTAGTAACAGGACAGTAGACTGTAGTAACAGGATAGTAGACTGCAGTAACAGGACAGTAGACTGTAGTAACAGGATAGTAGACTGTAGTAACAGGACAGTAGACTGTAGTAACAGGACAGTAGACTGTAGTAACAGGACAGTAGACTGTAGTAACAGGATAGTAGACTGCAGTAACAGGACAGTAGACTGTAGTAACAGGATAGTAGACTGTAGTAACAGGACAGTAGACTGTAGTAACAGGACAGTAGACTGTAGTAACAGGATAGTAGACTGTAGTAACAAGACAGTAGACTGTAGTAACAGGACAGTAGACTGTAGTAACAGGACAGTAGACTAGTAACAGGACAGTAGACTGTAGTAACTGGACAGTAGACTTTAGTAACAGGACAGTAGACTGTAGTAACAGAAAAGTAGACTGTAGTAACAGCACAGTAGACTGTAGGAACAGGACAGTAGACTGTAGTAACAGTACAGTAGACTGTAGTAACAGGACAGTAGACTGTAGTAACAGGACAGTAGACTGTAGTAACAGGACAGTAGACTGCAGTAACAGGACAGTAGACTGCAGTAACATGACAGTAGACTGCAGTAACAGGACAGTAGACTAGTAAAAGACAGTAGACTGTGGTAACAGGACAGTAGATTGTAGTAACAAGACAGTAGACTGCAGTACCAGGACAGTAGACTGTAGTAACAGGACAGTTGACTGTAGTAACAGGACAGTAGACTGTAGTTACAGGACAGTAGACTAGTAACAGGACATTAGACTCTAGTAACAGGACAGTAGACTGCAGTAGCAGTACAGTAGACTGCAGTAACAGGACAGTAGACTGCAGTAACATGACAGTAGACTGCAGTAACAGTACAGAAGACTGCAGTAACAGGACAGTAGACTGTAGTAACAGGACAGTAGACTGCAGTAACAGTACAGTAGACTGTAGTAACAGGACAGTAGACTGTAGTAACAGGACAGTAGACTAGTAACAGGACAGTAGACTGTAGTAACAGGACAGTAGACTAGTAACAGGACAGTAGACTGTAGTAACAGGACAGTAGACTGCAGTAACAGTACAGTAGACTGAAGTAACAGGACAGTAGACTGCAGTAACAGGACAGTAGACTGTAGTAACAGGACAGTAGACTGCAGTAACAGTACAGTAGACTGTAGTAATAGGACAGTAGACTGTAGTAACAGGACAGTAGACTGCAGTAACAGAACAGTAGACTGTAGTAACAGGACAGTAGACTGTAGTAACAGGACAGTAGACTAGTAACAGGACAGTATACTGTAGTAACAGGACAGTAGGCTGCAGTAACAGTACAGTAGACTGCAGTAACAGGACAGTAGACTGCAGTATCAGGACAGTAGACTGTAGTAACAGGACAGTAGACCGCAGTAACAGTACAGTAGACTGTAGTAACAGGACAGTAGACTGTAGTAACAGGACAGTCGACTGTAGGAACAGGACAGTAGACTGTAGTAACAGGACAGTAGACTGCAGTAACAGGACAGTAGACTGTAGTAACTATACATTAGACTGTAGTAACAGGACAGTAGACTATAGTAACAGGACAGTAGACTGCAGTAACAGGACAGTAGACTGCAGTAACAGGACAGTAGACTAGTAACAGGACAGTAGACTGTAGTAACAGGACAGTAGACTGTAGTACAGGACAGTAGACTGCATTAACAGTACAGTAGACTGCAGTAACAGGACAGTAGACTGCAGTGACAGTACAGTAGACTGTAGTAACAGGACAGTAGACTGTAGTAACAGGACAGTAGACTGTAGTAACTGGACAGTAGACTGCAGTAACAGGACAGTAGACTGCAGTAACAGGACAGTAGACTAGTAAAAGGACAGTAGACTGTAGTAACAGGACAGTAGATTGTAGTAACAAGACAGTAGACTGCAGTACCAGGACAGTAGACTGTAGTAACAGGACAGTTGACTGTAGTAACAGGACAGTAGACTGTAGTTACAGGACAGTAGACTAGTAACAGGACATTAGACTCTAGTAACAGGACAGTAGACTGCAGTAACAGTACATTAGACTTTATTAACAGGACAGTAGACTGCATTAACAGGACAGTAGACTGCAGTAACAGTACAGTAGACTGCAGTAACAGGACAGTAGACTGTAGTAACAGGACAGTAGACTGCAGTAACAGTACAGTAGACTGTAGTAACAGGACAGTAGACTGTAGTAACAGGACAGTAGACTAGTAGAAGAACAGTAGACTGTAGTAACAGTACAGTAGACTGTAGTAACAGGACAGTAGACTGCAGTAACAGGACATTAGACTGTAGTAACAGGACAGTAGACTGTAGTAACAGGACAATAGACTGTAGTAACAGGACAGTAGACTGTAGTAACAGGACAGTCGACTGTAGTAACAGGACAGTAGACTGCAGTAACAGTACAGTAGACAGCAGTAACAGGACAGTAGACTGTAGTAATAGGACAGTAGACTGTAGTAACAGGACAGTAGACTGCAGTAACAGAACAGTAGACTGTAGTAACTGGACAGTAGACTGTAGTAACAGGATAGTAGACTGCAGTAACAGGACAGTAGACTGCAGTAACAGGACAGTAGACTGTAGTAACAGGACAGTAGACTGTAGTAACATGACAGTAGATTGTAGTAACAAGACTGTGACTGCAGTACCAGGACAGTAGACTGTAGTAACAGGACAGTAGACTGCAGTAACAGTACAGTAGACTGTAGTAACAGGACAGTAGACTGTAGTAACAGGACAGTAGACTAGTAACAGGACAGTAGACTGTAGTAACAGGACAGTAGACTGCAGTGACAGGACAGTAGACTGTAGCAACAGGACAGTAGACTGCAGTAACAGTACAGTAGACTGCAGTAACAGGAGAGTTGACTAGTAAAAGGAAAGTAGACTGTAGTAACAGGACAGTAGATTGTAGTAACAAGACAGTAGACTGCAGTACCAGGACAGTAGACTGTAGTAACAGGACAGTAGACTGTAGTAACAGGACAGTAGATTGTAGTAACAAGACAGTAGACTGCAGTACCAGGACAGTAGACTGTAGTAACAGGACAGTAGACTGTAGTAACAGGACAGTAGACTGTAGTTACAGGACAGTAGACTGTAGTAACAGGACCGTATACCGTAGTTACAGGACATTAAACAAGTAACAGGACAGTAGACACTAGTAACAGGAAGGTACACTGCAGTAACAGAACAGTAAACTGCAGTAACAAGACAGTAGACTGTAGTAAAAGGACAGTAGTATGCAGTAACAGTACAGTAGACTAGTAAAAGGACAGTAGACTGTAGTAACAGGACAGTAGACTGTAGTAACAGGACAGTAGACTGCAGTAACAGGACAGTAGACTGCAGTAACAGGACAGTAGACTAGTAAAAGGACAGTAGACTGTAGTAACAGGACAGTAGATTGTAGTAACAAGACAGTAGACTGCAGTACCAGGACAGTAGACTGTAGTAACAGGACAGTTGACTGTAGTAACAGGATAGTAGACTGCAGTAACAGGACAGTAGACTGCAGTAACAGGACAGTAGACTGTAGTAACAGGACAGTAGACTGTAGTAACATGACAGTAGACTGTAGTAACAGGACAGTAGACTGTAGTAACAGGACAGTAGACTGCAGTAACAGGACAGTAGACTAGTAAAAGGACAGTAGACTGTAGTAACAGGACAGTAGATTGTAGTAACAAGACTGTGACTGCAGTACCAGGACAGTAGACTGTAGTAACAGGACAGTAGACTGCAGTAACAGTACAGTAGACTGTAGTAACAGGACAGTAGACTGTAGTAACAGGACAGTAGACTAGTAACAGGACAGTAGACTGTAGTAACAGGACAGTAGACTGTAGTAACAGTACAGTAGACTGTAGTAACAGGACAGTAGACTGTAGTAACATGACAGTAGATTGTAGTAACAAGACTGTGACTGCAGTACCAGGACAGTAGACTGTAGTAACAGGACAGTAGACTGCAGTAACAGTACAGTAGACTGTAGTAACAGGACAGTAGACTGTAGTAACAGGACAGTAGACTAGTAACAGGACAGTAGACTGTAGTAACAGGACAGTAGACTGTAGTAACAGTACAGTAGACTGTAGTAACAGGACAGTAGACTGTAGTAACAGGACAGTAGACTGTAGTAACAGGATAGTAGACTGTAGTAACAAGACAGTAGACTGTAGTAAACAGGACAGTAGACTGTAGTAACAGTACAGTAGACTGTAGTAACAGGACAGTAGACTGCAGTAACAGGACAGTAGACTATTAACAGGACAGTAGACTGTAGTAACAGGATAGTAGACTGTAGTAACAGTACAGTAGACTGTAGTAACAGGACAGTAGACTATTAATAGGACAGTAGACTGCAGTAACAGGACAGTAGACTATTAACAGGACAGTAGACTGTAGTAACAGGAGAGTAGACTGTAGTAACAGGACAGTAGACTGCAGTAACAGGATAGTAGACTGTAGTAACAGGATAGTAGACTGTAGTAACAGGACAGTAGACTGTAGTAACAGGATAGTAGACTGCAGTAACAGGACAGTAGACTGTAGTAACAGGATAGTAGACTGTAGTAACAGGACAGTAGACTGTAGTAACAGGACAGTAGACTGTAGTAACAGGACAGTAGACTGTAGTAACAGGATAGTAGACTGCAGTAACAGGACAGTAGACTGTAGTAACAGGATAGTAGACTGTAGTAACAGGACAGTAGACTGTAGTAACAGGACAGTAGACTGTAGTAACAGGATAGTAGACTGTAGTAACAAGACAGTAGACTGTAGTAACAGGACAGTAGACTGTAGTAACAGGACAGTAGACTAGTAACAGGACAGTAGACTGTAGTAACTGGACAGTAGACTTTAGTAACAGGACAGTAGACTGTAGTAACAGAAAAGTAGACTGTAGTAACAGCACAGTAGACTGTAGGAACAGGACAGTAGACTGTAGTAACAGTACAGTAGACTGTAGTAACAGGACAGTAGACTGTAGTAACAGGACAGTAGACTGTAGTAACAGGACAGCAGACTGCAGTAACAGGACAGTAGACTGCAGTAACATGACAGTAGACTGCAGTAACAGGACAGTAGACTAGTAAAAGACAGTAGACTGTGGTAACAGGACAGTAGATTGTAGTAACAAGACAGTAGACTGCAGTACCAGGACAGTAGACTGTAGTAACAGGACAGTTGACTGTAGTAACAGGACAGTAGACTGTAGTTACAGGACAGTAGACTAGTAACAGGACATTAGACTCTAGTAACAGGACAGTAGACTGCAGTAGCAGTACAGTAGACTGCAGTAACAGGACAGTAGACTGCAGTAACATGACAGTAGACTGCAGTAACAGTACAGAAGACTGCAGTAACAGGACAGTAGACTGTAGTAACAGGACAGTAGACTGCAGTAACAGTACAGTAGACTGTAGTAACAGGACAGTAGACTGTAGTAACAGGACAGTAGACTAGTAACAGGACAGTAGACTGTAGTAACAGGACAGTAGACTAGTAACAGGACAGTAGACTGTAGTAACAGGACAGTAGACTGCAGTAACAGTACAGTAGACTGCAGTAACAGGACAGTAGACTGCAGTAACAGGACAGTAGACTGTAGTAACAGGACAGTAGACTGCAGTAACAGTACAGTAGACTGTAGTAATAGGACAGTAGACTAGTAACAGGACAGTAGACTGTAGTAACAGGACAGTAGACTGTAGTACAGGACAGTAGACTGCATTAACAGTACAGTAGACTGCAGTAACAGGACAGTAGACTGCAGTGACAGTACAGTAGACTGTAGTAACAGGACAGTAGACTGTAGTAACAGGACAGTAGACTGTAGTAACAGGACAGTAGACTGCAGTAACAGGACAGTAGACTGCAGTAACAGGACAGTAGACTAGTAAAAGGACAGTAGACTGTAGTAACAGGACAGTAGATTGTGGTAACAAGACAGTAGACTGCAGTACCAGGACAGTAGACTGTAGTAACAGGACAGTTGACTGTAGTAACAGGACAGTAGACTGTAGTTACAGGACAGTAGACTAGTAACAGGACATTAGACTCTAGTAACAGGACAGTAGACTGCAGTAACAGTACATTAGACTGCATTAACAGGACAGTAGACTGCATTAACAGGACAGTAGACTGCAGTAACAGTACAGTAGACTGCAGTAACAGGACAGTAGACTGTAGTAACAGGACAGTAGACTGCAGTAACAGTACAGTAGACTGTAGTAACAGGACAGTAGACTGTAGTAACAGGACAGTAGACTAGTAGAAGAACAGTAGACTGTAGTAACAGTACAGTAGACTGTAGTAACAGGACAGTAGACTGCAGTAACAGGACATTAGACTGTAGTAACAGGACAGTAGACTGTAGTAACAGGACAATAGACTGCAGTAACAGGACAGTAGACTGTAGTAACAGGACAGTCGACTGTAGTAACAGGACAGTAGACTGCAGTAACAGTACAGTAGACAGCAGTAACAGGACAGTAGACTGTAGTAATAGGACAGTAGACTGTAGTAACAGGACAGTAGACTGCAGTAACAGAACAGTAGACTGTAGTAACTGGACAGTAGACTGTAGTAACAGGATAGTAGACTGCAGTAACAGGACAGTAGACTGCAGTAACAGGACAGTAGACTGTAGTAACAGGACAGTAGACTGTAGTAACATGACAGTAGATTGTAGTAACAAGACTGTGACTGCAGTACCAGGACAGTAGACTGTAGTAACAGGACAGTAGACTGCAGTAACAGTACAGTAGACTGTAGTAACAGGACAGTAGACTGTAGTAACAGGACAGTAGACTAGTAACAGGACAGTAGACTGTAGTAACAGGACAGTAGACTGCAGTGACAGGACAGTAGACTGTAGAAACAGGACAGTAGACTGCAGTAACAGTACAGTAGACTGCAGTAACAGGAGAGTTGACTAGTAAAAGGAAAGTAGACTGTAGTAACAGGACAGTAGATTGTAGTAACAAGACAGTAGACTGCAGTACCAGGACAGTAGACTGTAGTAACAGGACAGTAGACTGTAGTAACAGGACAGTAGATTGTAGTAACAAGACAGTAGACTGCAGTACCAGGACAGTAGACTGTAGTAACAGGACAGTAGACTGTAGTAACAGGACAGTAGACTGTAGTTACAGGACAGTAGACTGTAGTAACAGGACCGTATACCGTAGTTACAGGACATTAGACTAGTAACAGGACAGTAGACACTAGTAACAGGAAGGTACACTGCAGTAACAGAACAGTAAACTGCAGTAACAAGACAGTAGACTGTAGTAAAAGGACAGTAGTATGCAGTAACAGTACAGTAGACTAGTAAAAGGACAGTAGACTGTAGTAACAGGACAGTAGACTGTAGTAACAGGACAGTAGACTGCAGTAACAGGACAGTAGACTGCAGTAACAGGACAGTAGACTAGTAAAAGGACAGTAGACTGTAGTAACAGGACAGTAGATTGTAGTAACAAGACAGTAGACTGCAGTACCAGGACAGTAGACTGTAGTAACAGGACAGTTGACTGTAGTAACAGGATAGTAGACTGCAGTAACAGGACAGTAGACTGCAGTAATAGGACAGTAGACTGTAGTAACAGGACAGTAGACTGTAGTAACATGACAGTAGATTGTAGTAACAAGACTGTGACTGCAGTACCAGGACAGTAGACTGTAGTAACAGGACAGTAGACTGCAGTAACAGTACAGTAGACTGTAGTAACAGGACAGTAGACTGTAGTAACAGGACAGTAGACTAGTAACAGGACAGTAGACTGTAGTAACAGGACAGTAGACTGTAGTAACAGTACAGTAGACTGTAGTAACAGGACAGTAGACTGTAGTAACATGACAGTAGATTGTAGTAACAAGACTGTGACTGCAGTACCAGGACAGTAGACTGTAGTAACAGGACAGTAGACTGCAGTAACAGTACAGTAGACTGTAGTAACAGGACAGTAGACTGTAGTAACAGGACAGTAGACTAGTAACAGGACAGTAGACTGTAGTAACAGGACAGTAGACTGTAGTAACAGTACAGTAGACTGTAGTAACAGGACAGTAGACTGTAGTAACAGGACAGTAGACTGTAGTAACAGGATAGTAGACTGTAGTAACAAGACAGTAGACTGTAGTAAACAGGACAGTAGACTGTAGTAACAGTACAGTAGACTGTAGTAACAGGACAGTAGACTGCAGTAACAGGACAGTAGACTATTAACAGGACAGTAGACTGTAGTAACAGGATAGTAGACTGTAGTAACAGTACAGTAGACTGTAGTAACAGGACAGTAGACTATTAACAGGACAGTAGACTGCAGTAACAGGACAGTAGACTATTAACAGGACAGTAGACTGTAGTAACAGGACAGTAGACTGTAGTAACAGGACAGTAGACTGCAGTAACAGGATAGTAGACTGTAGTAACAGGATAGTAGACTGTAGTAACAGGACAGTAGACTGTAGTAACAGGATAGTAGACTGCAGTAACAGGACAGTAGACTGTAGTAACAGGATAGTAGACTGTAGTAACAGGACAGTAGACTGTAGTAACAGGACAGTAGACTGTAGTAACAGGACAGTAGACTGTAGTAACAGGATAGTAGACTGCAGTAACAGGACAGTAGACTGTAGTAACAGGATAGTAGACTGTAGTAACAGGACAGTAGACTGTAGTAACAGGACAGTAGACTGTAGTAACAGGATAGTAGACTGTAGTAACAAGACAGTAGACTGTAGTAACAGGACAGTAGACTGTAGTAACAGGACAGTAGACTAGTAACAGGACAGTAGACTGTAGTAACTGGACAGTAGACTTTAGTAACAGGACAGTAGACTGTAGTAACAGAAAAGTAGACTGTAGTAACAGCACAGTAGACTGTAGGAACAGGACAGTAGACTGTAGTAACAGTACAGTAGACTGTAGTAACAGGACAGTAGACTGTAGTAACAGGACAGTAGATTGTAGTAACAAGACAGTAGACTGCAGTACCAGGACAGTAGACTGTAGTAACAGGACAGTAGACTGTAGTAACAGGACAGTAGACTGTAGTTACAGGACAGTAGACTGTAGTAACAGGACCGTATACCGTAGTTACAGGACATTAGACTAGTAACAGGACAGTAGACACTAGTAACAGGAAGGTACACTGCAGTAACAGAACAGTAAACTGCAGTAACAAGACAGTAGACTGTAGTAAAAGGACAGTAGTATGCAGTAACAGTACAGTAGACTAGTAAAAAGGACAGTAGACTGTAGTAACAGGACAGTAGACTGTAGTAACAGGACAGTAGACTGCAGTAACAGGACAGTAGACTGCAGTAACAGGACAGTAGACTAGTAAAAGGACAGTAGACTGTAGTAACAGGACAGTAGATTGTAGTAACAAGACAGTAGACTGCAGTACCAGGACAGTAGACTGTAGTAACAGGACAGTTGACTGTAGTAACAGGATAGTAGACTGCAGTAACAGGACAGTAGACTGCAGTAACAGGACAGTAGACTGTAGTAACAGGACAGTAGACTGTAGTAACATGACAGTAGATTGTAGTAACAAGACTGTGACTGCAGTACCAGGACAGTAGACTGTAGTAACAGGACAGTAGACTGCAGTAACAGTACAGTAGACTGTAGTAACAGGACAGTAGACTGTAGTAACAGGACAGTAGACTAGTAACAGGACAGTAGACTGCAGTAACAGGACAGTAGACTGTAGTAACAGTACAGTAGACTGTAGTAACAGGACAGTAGACTGTAGTAACATGACAGTAGATTGTAGTAACAAGACTGTGACTGCAGTACCAGGACAGTAGACTGTAGTAACAGGACAGTAGACTGCAGTAACAGTACAGTAGACTGTAGTAACAGGACAGTAGACTGTAGTAACAGGACAGTAGACTAGTAACAGGACAGTAGACTGTAGTAACAGGACAGTAGACTGTAGTAACAGTACAGTAGACTGTAGTAACAGGACAGTAGACTGTAGTAACAGGACAGTAGACTGTAGTAACAGGATAGTAGACTGTAGTAACAAGACAGTAGACTGTAGTAAACAGGACAGTAGACTGTAGTAACAGTACAGTAGACTGTAGTAACAGGACAGTAGACTGCAGTAACAGGACAGTAGACTATTAACAGGACAGTAGACTGTAGTAACAGGATAGTAGACTGTAGTAACAGTACAGTAGACTGTAGTAACAGGACAGTAGACTATTAACAGGACAGTAGACTGCAGTAACAGGACAGTAGACTATTAACAGGACAGTAGACTGTAGTAACAGGACAGTAGACTGTAGTAACAGGACAGTAGACTGCAGTAACAGGATAGTAGACTGTAGTAACAGGATAGTAGACTGTAGTAACAGGACAGTAGACTGTAGTAACAGGATAGTAGACTGCAGTAACAGGACAGTAGACTGTAGTAACAGGATAGTAGACTGTAGTAACAGGACAGTAGACTGTAGTAACAGGACAGTAGACTGTAGTAACAGGACAGTAGACTGTAGTAACAGGATAGTAGACTGCAGTAACAGGACAGTAGACTGTAGTAACAGGATAGTAGACTGTAGTAACAGGACAGTAGACTGTAGTAACAGGACAGTAGACTGTAGTAACAGGATAGTAGACTGTAGTAACAAGACAGTAGACTGTAGTAACAGGACAGTAGACTGTAGTAACAGGACAGTAGACTAGTAACAGGACAGTAGACTGTAGTAACTGGACAGTAGACTTTAGTAACAGGACAGTAGACTGTAGTAACAGAAAAAGTAGACTGTAGTAACAGCACAGTAGACTGTAGGAACAGGACAGTAGACTGTAGTAACAGTACAGTAGACTGTAGTAACAGGACAGTAGACTGTAGTAACAGGACAGTAGACTGTAGTAACAGGACAGTAGACTGCAGTAACAGGACAGTAGACTGCAGTAACATGACAGTAGACTGCAGTAACAGGACAGTAGACTAGTAAAAGACAGTAGACTGTGGTAACAGGACAGTAGATTGTAGTAACAAGACAGTAGACTGCAGTACCAGGACAGTAGACTGTAGTAACAGGACAGTTGACTGTAGTAACAGGACAGTAGACTGTAGTTACAGGACAGTAGACTAGTAACAGGACATTAGACTCTAGTAACAGGACAGTAGACTGCAGTAGCAGTACAGTAGACTGCAGTAACAGGACAGTAGACTGCAGTAACATGACAGTAGACTGCAGTAACAGTACAGAAGACTGCAGTAACAGGACAGTAGACTGTAGTAACAGGACAGTAGACTGCAGTAACAGTACAGTAGACTGTAGTAACAGGACAGTAGACTGTAGTAACAGGACAGTAGACTAGTAACAGGACAGTAGACTGTAGTAACAGGACAGTAGACTAGTAACAGGACAGTAGACTGTAGTAACAGGACAGTAGACTGCAGTAACAGTACAGTAGACTGCAGTAACAGGACAGTAGACTGCAGTAACAGGACAGTAGACTGTAGTAACAGGACAGTAGACTGCAGTAACAGTACAGTAGACTGTAGTAATAGGACAGTAGACTGTAGTAACAGGACAGTAGACTGCAGTAACAGAACAGTATACTGTAGTAACAGGACAGTAGACTGTAGTAACAGGACAGTAGACTAGTAACAGGACAGTATACTGTAGTAACAGGACAGTAGGCTGCAGTAACAGTACAGTAGACTGCAGTAACAGGACAGTAGACTGCAGTATCAGGACAGTAGACTGTAGTAACAGGACAGTAGACCGCTGTAACAGTACAGTAGACTGTAGTAACAGGACAGTAGACTGTAGTAACAGGACAGTCGACTGTAGGAACAGGACAGTAGACTGTAGTAACAGGACAGTAGACTGCAGTAACAGGACAGTAGACTGTAGTAACTATACATTAGACTGTAGTAACAGGACAGTAGACTATAGTAACAGGACAGTAGACTGCAGTAACAGGACAGTAGACTGCAGTAACAGGACAGTAGACTAGTAACAGGACAGTAGACTGTAGTAACAGGACAGTAGACTGTAGTACAGGACAGTAGACTGCATTAACAGTACAGTAGACTGCAGTAACAGGACAGTAGACTGCAGTGACAGTACAGTAGACTGTAGTAACAGGACAGTAGACTGTAGTAACAGGACAGTAGACTGTAGTAACAGGACAGTAGACTGCAGTAACAGGACAGTAGACTGCAGTAACAGGACAGTAGACTAGTAAAAGGACAGTAGACTGTAGTAACAGGACAGTAGATTGTAGTAACAAGACAGTAGACTGCAGTACCAGGACAGTAGACTGTAGTAACAGGACAGTTGACTGTAGTAACAGGACAGTAGACTGTAGTTACAGGACAGTAGACTAGTAACAGGACATTAGACTCTAGTAACAGGACAGTAGACTGCAGTAACAGTACATTAGACTGCATTAACAGGACAGTAGACTGCATTAACAGGACAGTAGACTGCAGTAACAGTACAGTAGACTGCAGTAACAGGACAGTAGTGTAACGATCCCGGCTGTCTGAGTCGGGTCCTGTCTGGTGACTAGTTTTTCCTGTTCGTAATCTCCAGTTTCCCGAGGGTTCGGGAACGCTCCGGGGAGCGCTCTGGTTTTCCGCACCTGCATCCCATCAGCAATCTGCACACCTGGTCCTGATCATCACCCTTCTTAGGCTCTGGCCGAACATCCAGTTCCTGCCGGATCGTTAGCTATGAACAGTATGTTTGTCAGCGTGTCAGCCTCTGAGCCCTTAGTTAGTTTTGTTGTTTTGCACCTTGTTACTTGCTGTGTACTGACCTCCGTTTTTGTTCTGTCTGCAGTCTCTCACCCGGAACCTTCACCCAACCTCTGCCTGATGGTCGGCGGCTGCCGAGCCAGTACCGGACCAACCACTGCACCCTCAACAACCCATCCACGCCACCCGCTCTGTTCCCTGGATTATTCAGCCTCACTCGGAATCTACTAAATAAACACTCACCGTTCTCTCAACGTACCTTGTCCTTGTCTGCTTCTGGGTTCTGGCATAGTAAACCGTGACAGAACGATCCGGCCAGTAATGAACCCAGCGGACCTGGACTCCGTTCGCCATGCTATTACCCAGCAGGAGAAGATGTTGGGCCATCATAGCACGGTACTACAGGAGATCGCGTTGTCAGTTCGGAACCTTTCTACCGGTCTGGCGGAGGTCCAGAACCAACGTAAGTGTCCGGTGGAGGATCCACTACCGGTTTCACCCATCTCGCCTGCCGCTTCTGAAGCTGTGTCCATCCGTGAGCCCAAGGTTCCGACGCCGGATAAATATGAGGGGAGCTGGGAAGATGCCGTTCCTTCCTTATGCAGTGTGGATTAGTGTTCGATCTACAGCCCTACTCTTATGCCACAGACAAGGCTAGGATAGCCTTTGTGATTGAGTTGCTGCGTGGTCGAGCGCTGAGTGGGCTTCAGCCGTTTGGGAACGACAGGATCCCTGCATGGCTTCATACCAGGGGTTCACGGCCGAGATGAGGACGCTCTTCGACCATTCCGTCCGAGGAGGGACGCAGCTAGGCGCCTGTTTTCGCTCGCCAAGGAACTCGCAGCGTGGCCGACTTCGTGATCGAGTTCAAGACGTTGGCTGTGGAGAGAGTGGGTGGAACGAGGAGTCGCTGCAAGCGGCCTTTTACCAGGGTCTGTCGGAGCAGCTCAAGGATGAGTTGATCTCCTATCCGGAGCCTAGTGACCTGGACAGCTTGGTAGCCTTGTCTATTCGGGTGGATAATCGAGTCCGAGAGCGAAGGAGGGAGAAGCAATGGGGTCCGTCCAATCGATCAGCTTCTCAGTTCCCAGTCGGGTCGGGTGGTGGACCAGAACACGTCGATCATTCTCCACCACAATGGATTAGTGGAGAGGTCCTCTCTCCAGATTCTGAACCCATGCAAGTGGGGCGGCACGGGTTAACCAAGGAGGAGCGTCAACATAGACGTAAGACCAACTGCTGCCTCTACTGTGGTAGCTCGGGACATTACATCTCCACTTGTTCCCGGCGGTCGCCAAACTGCCCGGCTCGCTAAAGTTGGGAGGACTTTTAGCGAGCCAGTTTCAACCTCTCAGTACCTCTGTCAGACCCCGTTTCCGGCTACCCTTGTGAACAGGAATCAGAGCTTAGCGCTTAACGCTTTTATCGATTCAGGTGCCGATGGAAGCTTTCTTGATGCCGAGTTGGTGGAACAGCTGGGGCTTTCCAAGGAGCAATTGCCGGAAGCCATTGAAGCGACCACTCTGAACGGCAGTAGTCTGGCACGTATCACGATGAGGACTGAACCGGTTAAGATGCGGTTGTCGGGGAATCATTCTGAGATGATTTCATTCTTCATTCTGCCGTCTTCCCATGTTCCTCTGGTCCTTGGATACCCCTGGCTGAAGGAACACAATCCCACGTTCGATTGGGTGACGGGCAAGGTAACGAGTTGGAGCCTTGATTGTCATGCTAACTGTCTCAAGACTGCCTGCCCCCATTCGGTTCCCAGTCAGGTGATTGAGGCTAAACCCCCAGATTTGTCCCTGGTTCCCGAGACATATCACGATTTGGGGAAGTTTTCAGTAAGCAGAAGGCTCTGTCACTCCCTCCCCACCGACCATATGATTGTGCCATCAACCTGGTCCCTGGAGCTGTCTACCCCAAGGGAAGGTTATACAGTATCTCCCGACCTGAACGTGAGGCGTTGGAGACCTACATCAAGGAGTCCCTAGCTGCTGGTCTCGTTCGTCCCTCGTCATCACCCCTGGGGGCAGGATTCTTCTTTGTGGGTAAGAAGGATGGCTCTCTTCGACCGTGTATTGATTATCGGGGTTGAATGACATCACGGTCAAGAACAAGTATCCCCTGCCCTTGATGAGTTCTGCCTTCGACTCCTTACAGGGTGCTACGGTGTTCACCAAGCTAGACCTACGCAATGCGTATCACCTGGTCCGGATCAGAGAGGGGGACGAGTGGTTGACGGGGTTTCAATACACCGATGGGTCACTTCGAGTATCAGGTGATGCCGTTTGGACTGACCAATGCTCCAGCGGTATTCCAGAGTATGGTGAACGACGTCCTGAGAGATATGATCGGTCTCTTTGTGTTTGTTTACCTGGATGACATTCTGATCTTCTCGAAGGAACCTTCCGACCACGTCCAGCATGTCCGGCAGGTTCTGCAGCGATTGTTGGAGAATCGCCTGTTCGTGAAGGCCGAGAAGTGCGAGTTTCACGCCCACACGACATCCTTTCTCGGGTACATCATCTCCAGGGGAGAGATTAGGATGGACCAGGAGAAGGTTAGAGCGGTTCTGGAATGGGCCCAGCCCGGTACGAGATTGCAGCTCCAGAGATTTTTGGGGTTTGCGAATTTCTACCGCCCGATTCATCCGGGATTACAGCCGTGTGGCCGCTCCGTTAACTGCCTTGACTTCCAGTATCAGGACCTTCAAGTGGAATCCGGAGGCGGATCGAGCGTTTCTGGATTTGAAGAGGCGATTCACCAACGCACCGATTCTCTCTCAACCGGACACGGCCCGTCAGTTCGATCGTTGAAGTGGACGCGTCTGATGTGGGAGTTGGCGCCATCCTGTCGCAGCGATGCTCCACGGACAGTAAACTCCATCCCTGCGCCTACTACTCGTCGCCTTTCGCCTGCGGAGAGGAATTACGATGTGGGTAACCGGGAGCTTCTCGCGGTGAAACTTGCCTTGGAGGAGTGGCGCCACTGGTTGGAGGGGCGGAGCAACCGTTTATTGTCTGGACTGACCACAAGAATCTTGCTTACGTGCAATCGGCTAAACGTCTCAACTCCCGTCAGGCCAGGTGGGCGTTGTTTTTCGGACGATTCAAGTTTGCCCTGACGTTCCGACCTGGATCTAAGAACGGCAAGGCGGGACGCCTTGTCCCGGATGTTCTCCAAGACGGAGGAGAGTGGGTCCAAGACCGAGACAATTCTCCCCGGAACTGCGTCGTGGGAGCAGTTATGTGGAAGATTGAGGAGGAGGTGCTGGCGGCCCGCCGGACTCAGCCCGGTCCCGGTAACGGTCCACCCGGTCGGTTGTTTGTGCCTGAGTCGGTTCGTCCGGCTGTCCTCAAATGGTCCCACGCCAGCAAGATGGCTTGTCACCCTGGCGTGGCTCGGACAATGGCGTTTCTTCGCAGACGTTTTTGGTGGCCTGCCATGGCCGAGGATACTCGGGGTTTGTTGCTGCCTGTCCAGTGTGTGCGCAGAATAAGAGTACCAATCGGCCCAGCTCTGGACTACTTCACCCCCTTCCTATTCCCCGGCGACCATGGTCGCATCTGGCCCTGGACTTCGTCACTGGGTTGCCCGCTTCTGAGGGGAACACGGTCGTTCTGACTATCGTGGACAGATTCAGCAAGTTCGCCCACTTTGTGCCAATTGCCAAGCTTCCCTCTGCCTCGGAGACGTCCGAGATCCTGGTTAGGAGGTTTTCAGGGTCCACGGTTTGCCCAGTGATATCGTTTCCGACCGTGGCCCTCAGTTTACCTCTGCTGTCTGGAAGTCCTTCTGTTTGGCCATTGGAGCTACAGTCAGTCTCACATCTGGTTTTCACCCCCAATCCAATGGTCAGGCGGAGAGAGCCAACCAGAAGATGGAATCCACGCTACGCTGTCTGGTCTCTTCCAACCCCACCTCCTGGGTCTCTCAGTTGCCTTGGGTTGAGTATGCCCACAATACTCTTCCTACATCTGCCACTGGGATGTCTCCCTTCCAGTGCCTGTATGGCTACCAACCCCCCCTGTTTCCTTCTCAGGAGAAGGAGCTCTCAGTGCCTTCTGTTCAGGCCCATATTCGTCGTTGCCACCGGACCTGGCATCGGGCCAGAAAGGCACTCCTTAGAGTTTCGGACCGGTATCAGCTCCAGGCGAATCGTCGCCGGATCCCCGCTCCCACCTATACCATCGGAGATAGGGTTTGGTTGGCCACACGGGATCTTCCGTTACGGACTGAGTCTAGGAAGTTGTTACCAAGTTCATTGGTCCGTTTGTGGTGGAGAAGGTGATCAATCCAGTGGCAGTTCGACTCAAACTACCGAGGTCGCTCAGAGTCCATCCCACCTTTCATGTCTCCTGCCTCAAGCCTGTCTTCCTCAGTCCTCTGTTGCCTCCTCCGCCTCCTCCTCCTCCTCCTCGGATGATCGGAGGTGGTCCTGCCTACACGGTGCGTCGCATCATGGATTCCAGACGGCGGGGCCGGGGTTTCCAGTATCTCGTGGACTGGGAGGGGTATGGCCCTGAGGAGAGGAGTTGGATTCCGCGGCGACAGGTCCTTGATGCGGACCTCATCAGTGACTTCTACCGCCTCCATCCTGGCGCTCCGGGAGTCCGCCCGGTGGCGTTTAGTCCGGAGGGGGTACTGTAACGATCCCGGCTGTCTGAGTCGGGTCCTGTCTGGTGACTAGTTTTTCCTGTTCGTAATCTCCAGTTTCCCGAGGTTCGGGAACGCTCCGGGAGCGCTCTGGTTTTCCGCACCTGCATCCCATCAGCAATCTGCACACCTGGTCCTGATCATCACCCTTCTTAGGCTCTGGCCGAACATCCAGTTCCTGCCGGATCGTTAGCTATGAACAGTATGTTTGTCAGCGTGTCAGCCTCTGAGCCCTTAGTTAGTTTTGTTGTTTTGCACCTTGTTACTTGCTGTGTACTGACCTCCGTTTTTGTTCTGTCTGCAGTCTCTCACCCGGAACCTTCACCCAACCTCTGCCTGATGGTCGGCGGCTGCCGAGCCAGTACCGGACCAACCACTGCACCCTCAACAACCCATCCACGCCACCCGCTCTGTTCCCTGGATTATTCAGCCTCACTCGGAATCTACTAAATAAACACTCACCGTTCTCTCAACGTACCTTGTCCTTGTCTGCTTCTGGGTTCTGGCATAGTAAACCGTGACAAGTAGACTGTAGTAACAGGACAGTAGACTGCAGTAACAGTACAGTAGACTGTAGTAACAGGACAGTAGACTGTAGTAACAGGACAGTAGACTAGTAGAAGAACAGTAGACTGTAGTAACAGTACAGTAGACTGTAGTAACAGGACAGTAGACTGCAGTAACAGGACATTAGACTGTAGTAACAGGACAGTAGACTGTAGTAACAGGACAATAGACTGTAGTAACAGGACAGTAGACTGTAGTAACAGGACAGTCGACTGTAGTAACAGGACAGTAGACTGCAGTAACAGTACAGTAGACAGCAGTAACAGGACAGTAGACTGTAGTAATAGGACAGTAGACTGTAGTAACAGGACAGTAGACTGCAGTAACAGAACAGTAGACTGTAGTAACTGGACAGTAGACTGTAGTAACAGGATAGTAGACTGCAGTAACAGGACAGTAGACTGCAGTAACAGGATAGTAGACTGTAGTAACAGGACAGTAGACTGTAGTAACAGGACAGTAGACTGTAGTAACAGGACAGTAGACTGTAGTAACAGGATAGTAGACTGCAGTAACAGGACAGTAGACTGTAGTAACAGGATAGTAGACTGTAGTAACAGGACAGTCGACTGTAGTAACAGGACAGTAGACTGCAGTAACAGTACAGTAGACAGCAGTAACAGGACAGTAGACTGTAGTAATAGGACAGTAGACTGTAGTAACAGGACAGTAGACTGCAGTAACAGAACAGTAGACTGTAGTAACTGGACAGTAGACTGTAGTAACAGGATAGTAGACTGCAGTAACAGGACAGTAGACTGTAGTAACAGGATAGTAGACTGTAGTAACAGGACAGTAGACTGTAGTAACAGGACAGTAGACTGTAGTAACAGGACAGTAGACTGTAGTAACAGGATAGTAGACTGCAGTAACAGGACAGTAGACTGTAGTAACAGGATAGTAGACTGTAGTAACAGGACAGTAGACTGTAGTAACAGGACAGTAGACTGTAGTAACAGGATAGTAGACTGTAGTAACAAGACAGTAGACTGTAGTAACAGGACAGTAGACTGTAGTAACAGGACAGTAGACTAGTAACAGGACAGTAGACTGTAGTAACTGGACAGTAGACTTTAGTAACAGGACAGTAGACTGTAGTAACAGAAAAGTAGACTGTAGTAACAGCACAGTAGACTGTAGGAACAGGACAGTAGACTGTAGTAACAGTACAGTAGACTGTAGTAACAGGACAGTAGACTGTAGTAACAGGACAGTAGACTGTAGTAACAGGACAGTAGACTGCAGTAACAGGACAGTAGACTGCAGTAACATGACAGTAGACTGCAGTAACAGGACAGTAGACTAGTAAAAGACAGTAGACTGTGGTAACAGGACAGTAGATTGTAGTAACAAGACAGTAGACTGCAGTACCAGGACAGTAGACTGTAGTAACAGGACAGTTGACTGTAGTAACAGGACAGTAGACTGTAGTTACAGGACAGTAGACTAGTAACAGGACATTAGACTCTAGTAACAGGACAGTAGACTGCAGTAGCAGTACAGTAGACTGCAGTAACAGGACAGTAGACTGCAGTAACATGACAGTAGACTGCAGTAACAGTACAGCAGACTGCAGTAACAGGACAGTAGACTGTAGTAACAGGACAGTAGACTGCAGTAACAGTACAGTAGACTGTAGTAACAGGACAGTAGACTGTAGTAACAGGACAGTAGACTAGTAACAGGACAGTAGACTGTAGTAACAGGACAGTAGACTAGTAACAGGACAGTAGACTGTAGTAACAGGACAGTAGACTGCAGTAACAGTACAGTAGACTGCAGTAACAGGACAGTAGACTGCAGTAACAGGACAGTAGACTGTAGTAACAGGACAGTAGACTGCAGTAACAGTACAGTAGACTGTAGTAATAGGACAGTAGACTGTAGTAACAGGACAGTAGACTGCAGTAACAGAACAGTAGACTGTAGTAACAGGACAGTAGACTGTAGTAACAGGACAGTAGACTAGTAACAGGACAGTATACTGTAGTAACAGGACAGTAGGCTGCAGTAACAGTACAGTAGACTGCAGTAACAGGACAGTAGACTGCAGTATCAGGACAGTAGACTGTAGTAACAGGACAGTAGACCGCAGTAACAGTACAGTAGACTGTAGTAACAGGACAGTAGACTGTAGTAACAGGACAGTCGACTGTAGGAACAGGACAGTAGACTGTAGTAACAGGACAGTAGACTGCAGTAACAGGACAGTAGACTGTAGTAACTATACATTAGACTGTAGTAACAGGACAGTAGACTATAGTAACAGGACAGTAGACTGCAGTAACAGGACAGTAGACTGCAGTAACAGGACAGTAGACTAGTAACAGGACAGTAGACTGTAGTAACAGGACAGTAGACTGTAGTACAGGACAGTAGACTGCATTAACAGTACAGTAGACTGCAGTAACAGGACAGTAGACTGCAGTGACAGTACAGTAGACTGTAGTAACAGGACAGTAGAATGTAGTAACAGGACAGTAGACTGTAGTAACAGGACAGTAGACTGCAGTAACAGGACAGTAGACTGCAGTAACAGGACAGTAGACTAGTAAAAGGACAGTAGACTGTAGTAACAGGACAGTAGATTGTAGTAACAAGACAGTAGACTGCAGTACCAGGACAGTAGACTGTAGTAACAGGACAGTTGACTGTAGTAACAGGACAGTAGACTGTAGTTACAGGACAGTAGACTAGTAACAGGACATTAGACTCTAGTAACAGGACAGTAGACTGCAGTAACAGTACATTAGACTGCATTAACAGGACAGTAGACTGCATTAACAGGACAGTAGACTGCAGTAACAGTACAGTAGACTGCAGTAACAGGACAGTAGACTGTAGTAACAGGACAGTAGACTGCAGTAACAGTACAGTAGACTGTAGTAACAGGACAGTAGACTGTAGTAACAGGACAGTAGACTAGTAGAAGAACAGTAGACTGTAGTAACAGTACAGTAGACTGTAGTAACAGGACAGTAGACTGCAGTAACAGGACATTAGACTGTAGTAACAGGACAGTAGACTGTAGTAACAGGACAATAGACTGTAGTAACAGGACAGTAGACTGTAGTAACAGGACAGTCGACTGTAGTAACAGGACAGTAGACTGCAGTAACAGTACAGTAGACAGCAGTAACAGGACAGTAGACTGTAGTAATAGGACAGTAGACTGTAGTAACAGGACAGTAGACTGCAGTAACAGAACAGTAGACTGTAGTAACTGGACAGTAGACTGTAGTAACAGGATAGTAGACTGCAGTAACAGGACAGTAGACTGCAGTAACAGGACAGTAGACTGTAGTAACAGGACAGTAGACTGTAGTAACATGACAGTAGATTGTAGTAACAAGACTGTGACTGCAGTACCAGGACAGTAGACTGTAGTAACAGGACAGTAGACTGCAGTAACAGTACAGTAGACTGTAGTAACAGGACAGTAGACTGTAGTAACAGGACAGTAGACTAGTAACAGGACAGTAGACTGTAGTAACAGGACAGTAGACTGCAGTGACAGGACAGTAGACTGTAGCAACAGGACAGTAGACTGCAGTAACAGTACAGTAGACTGCAGTAACAGGACAGTTGACTAGTAAAAGGAAAGTAGACTGTAGTAACAGGACAGTAGATTGTAGTAACAAGACAGTAGACTGCAGTACCAGGACAGTAGACTGTAGTAACAGGACAGTAGACTGTAGTAACAGGACAGTAGATTGTAGTAACAAGACAGTAGACTGCAGTACCAGGACAGTAGACTGTAGTAACAGGACAGTAGACTGTAGTAACAGGACAGTAGACTGTAGTTACAGGACAGTAGACTGTAGTAACAGGACCGTATACCGTAGTTACAGGACATTAGACTAGTAACAGGACAGTAGACACTAGTAACAGGAAGGTACACTGCAGTAACAGAACAGTAAACTGCAGTAACAAGACAGTAGACTGTAGTAAAAGGACAGTAGTATGCAGTAACAGTACAGTAGACTAGTAAAAGGACAGTAGACTGTAGTAACAGGACAGTAGACTGTAGTAACAGGACAGTAGACTGCAGTAACAGGACAGTAGACTGCAGTAACAGGACAGTAGACTAGTAAAAGGACAGTAGACTGTAGTAACAGGACAGTAGATTGTAGTAACAAGACAGTAGACTGCAGTACCAGGACAGTAGACTGTAGTAACAGGACAGTTGACTGTAGTAACAGGACAGTAGACTGTAGTTACAGGACAGTAGACTAGTAACAGGACATTAGACTGCATTAACAGGACAGTAGACTGCAGTAACAGGACATTAGACTGCAGTAACAGTACAGTAGACTGCAGTAACAGGACAGTAGACTGTAGTAACAGGACAGTAGACTGCAGTAACAGTACAGTAGACTGTAGTAACAGGACAGTAGACTGTAGTAACAGGACAGTAGACTAGTAGAAGAACAGTAGACTGTAGTAACAGGACATTTGACTGCAGTAACAGTACAGTAGACTGCAGTAACAGGACAGTAGACTGTAGTAACAGGACAGTAGACTGCAGTAACAGTACAGTAGACTGTAGTAACAGGACAGTAGACTGTAGTTACAGGACAGTAGACTAGTAGAAGAACAGTAGACTGTAGTAACAGGACAGTAGACTGCAGTAACAGTACAGTAGACTGCAGAAACAGGACAGTAGACTGCAGTAACAGGACAGTAGACTGTAGTAACAGGACAGTAGACTGTAGTAACAGGACAGTCGACTGTAGTAACAGGACAGTAGACTGCAGTAACAGTACAGTAGACTGCAGTAACAGGACAGTAGACTGTAGTAATAGGACAGTAGACTGTAGTAACAGGACAGTAGACTGCAGTAACAGAACAGTAGACTGTAGTAACTGGACAGTAGACTGTAGTAACAGGATAGTAGACTGCAGTAACAGGACAGTAGACTGCAGAAACAGGACAGTAGACTGTAGTAACATGACAGTAGATTGTAGTAACAAGACTGTAGACTGCAGTACCAGGACAGTATACTGTAGTAACAGGACAGTAGACTGCAGTAACAGTACAGTAGACTGTAGTAAGAGGACAGTAGACTGTAGTAACAGGACAGTAGACTAGTAACAGGACAGTAGACTGTAGTAACAGGACAGTAGACTGCAGTGACAGGACAGTAGACTGTAGCAACAGGACAGTAGACTGCAGTAACAGGACAGTAGACTAGTAACAGGACAGTAGACTGTAGTAACAGGACAGTAGACTGCAGTGACAGGACAGTAGACAGCAGTAACAGGACAGTTGACTAGTAAAAGGAAAGTAGACTGTAGTAACAGAACAGTAAACTGCAGTAACAAGACAGTAGACTGTAGTAAAAGGACAGTAGTATGCAGTAACAGTACAGTAGACTAGTAAAAGGACAGTAGACTGCAGTAACAGGACAGTAGACTATAGTAACACAACAGTAGACTGCAGTAACAGGACAGTAGACTGTAGTAACAGGACAGTAGACTGTAGTAACAGGACAGTAGACTGTAGTGACAGGACAGTAGACTCTAGTAACAGGACAGTAGAATGTAGTAACAGGACAGTAGACTTCAGTAACATAACAGTAGACTGCAGTAACAGTACAGTAGACTGCAGTAACATGACAGTAGGCTGTAGTAACAGCACAGTAGACTGTAGTAACAGGACAGTAGACTAGTAACAGGACAGTAGACTGTAGTAACAGGTCAGTAGACTGTAGTAACAGGACAGTAGACAGCAGTAACATGACAGTAGACTGCAGTTACAGTATAGTAGACTCTAGTAACAGGACAGTAGACTGCAGTAACAGTACAGTAGACTGTAGTAACAGGACTGTAGACTGTAGTAACAGGACAATATACTGCAGTAACAGTACAGTAGACTGTAGTAACAGGACAGTAGACTGTAGTAACATGACAGTAGACTGCAGTAACAGGACAGTAAACTGTAGTAATACAACAGTAGACTGCAGTAAAAGTACAGTAGACTGTAGTAACAGGACAGTAGACTGCAGTAACAGTACAGTAGACTGCAGTAACAGGACAGTAGACTAGTAAAATGAAAGTAGACTGTAGTAACAGGACAGTAGATTGTAGTAACAAGACAGTAGACTGCAGTACCAGGACAGTAGACTGTAGTAACAGGACAGTAGACTGTAGTAACAGGACAGTAGACTGTAGTTACAGGACATTAGACTAGTAACAGGACAGTAGACTGTAGTAACAGGAAAGTACACTGCAGTAACAGAACAGTAAACTGCAGTAACAAGACAGTAGACTGTAGTAAAAGGACAGTAGACTGTAGTAACAGTACACTAGACTAGTAAAAGGACAGTAGACTGCAGTAACAGGACAGTAGACTACAGTAACATGACAGTAGACTGCAGTAACAGTACAGTAGACTGCAGTTACAGTACAGTAGACTGTAGTAACATGACATTAGACTGTAGTAACAGAACAGAAGACTGCAGTAACAGTACAGTAGACTGCAGTAAAAGGACAGTAGACTGTAGTAACAGGACAGTAGACTGTAGTAACAGGACAGTAGACTGCAGTAACAGTACAGTAGACTGCAGTAACAGGACAGAAGACTGTAGTAACAGGACAGTAGACTGTAGTAACAGGACTGTAGACTGTAGTAACAGGACAGTAGACTGTAGTAACAGGAAAGTAGACTGCAGTAACAGGACAACAGACTGCAGTAACAGGACAGTAGACTGCTGTAACATGACAGTAGACTGCAGTAACAGTACAGTAGACTGCAGTTACAGTACAGTAGACTGTAGTAACATGACATTAGACTGTAGTAACAGAACAGGAGACTGCAGTAACAGTACAGTAGACTGCAGTAAAAGGACAGTAGACTGTAGTAACAGGACAGTAGACTGCAGTAACAGGACAGTAGACTGTAGTAACAGGACAGTAGACTGCAGTAACAGGACAGTAGACTGTAGTAACAGGACAGTAGACTGCAGTAACAGTACAGTAGACTGCAGTAACAGGACAGAAGACTCTAGTAACAGGACAGTAGACTGTAGTAACAGGAAAGTAGACTGCAGTAACAGGACAATAGACTGCAGTAACAGTACAGTAGACTCTAGTAACAGGACAGTAGACTGCAGTAACAGGACAGTAGACTAGTAAAAGGACAGTAGACTGTAGTAACAGGACAGTAGATTGTAGTAACAAGACAGTAGAGTGCAGTACCAGGACAGTAGACTGTAGTAACAGGACATTTGACTGTAGTAACAGGACAGTAGACTGTAGTTACAGGACAGTAGACTAGTAACAGGACATTAGACTCTAGTAACAGGACAGTAGACTGCAGTAACTGTACATTAGACTGCATTAACAGGACAGTAGACTGCAGTAACAGGACAGTAGACTGCAGTAACAGTACAGTAGACTGCAGTAACAGGACAGTAGACTGTAGTAACAGGACAGTAGACTGCAGTAACAGTACAGTAGACTGTAGTAACAGGACAGTAGACTGTAGTAACAGGACAGTAGACTAGTAGAAGAACAGTAGACTGTAGTAACAGGACAGTAGACTGCAGTAACAGTACAGTAGACTGCAGAAACAGGACAGTAGACTGCAGTAACAGGACAGTAGACTGTAGTAACAGGACAGTAGACTGTAGTAACAGGACAATAGACTGTAGTAACAGGACAGTAGACTGTAGTAACAGGACAGTTGACTGTAGTAACAGGACAGTCGACTGTAGTAACAGGACTGTAGACTGTAGTAACAGGACAGTAGACTGTAGTAACAGGACAGTCGACTGCAGTAACAGGACAGTAGACTGTAGTAACAGGACAATAGACTGTAGTAACAGGACAGTAGACTGTAGTAACAGGACAGTAGACTGTAGTAACAGGACAGTAGACTGTAGTAACAGGACAGTAGACTGTAGTAACAGGACAGTAGACTGTGGTAACAGGACAGTAGACTGTAGTAACAGGACAGTAGACTGTAGTAACATGACAGTAGATTGTAGTAACAAGACAGTAGACTGCAGTACCAGGACAGTAGACTGTAGTAACAGGACAGTAGACTGCAGTAACAGTACAGCAGACTGTAGTAACAGGACAGTAGACTGTAGTAACAGGACAGTAGACTGCAGTGACAGGACAGTAGACTGTAGTAACAGGACAGTAGACTGCAGTAACAGTACAGTAGACTGCAGTAACAGGACAGTTGACTAGTAAAAGGAAAGTAGACTGTAGTAACAGGACAGTAGATTGTAGTAACAAGACAGTAGACTGCAGTACCAGGACAGTAGACTGTAGTAACAGGACAGTAGACTGTAGTAACAGGACAGTAGACTGTAGTTACAGGACAGTAGACTGTATTAACAGGACCGTAGACTGCAGTAACAGGACAGTTGACTAGTAAAAGGAAAGTAGACTGTAGTAACAGGAAAGTACACTGCAGTAACAGAACAGTAAACTGCAGTAACAAGACAGTAGACTGTAGTAAAAGGACAGTAGACTGTAGTAACAGTACAGTAGACTAGTAAAAGGACAGTAGACTGCAGTAACAGGACAGTAGACTACAGTAACATGACAGTAGACTGCAGTAACAGTACAGTAGACTGCAGTTACAGTACAGTAGACTGCAGTAACAGTACAGTAGACTGCAGTAACAGGACAGTAGACTGTAGTAACAGGACAGTAGACTGCAGTAACAGTACAGTAGACTGTAGTAACAGGACAGTAGACTGTAGTAACAGGACAGTAGACTAGTAGAAGAACAGTAGACTGTAGTAACAGGACAGTAGACTTCAGTAACAGTACAGTAGACTGCAGAAACAGGACAGTAGACTGCAGTAACAGGACAGTAGACTGTAGTAACAGGACAGTAGACTGTAGTAACAGGACAATAGACTGTAGTAACAGGACAGTAGACTGTAGTAACAGGACAGTTGACTGTAGTAACAGGACAGTCGACTGTAGTAACAGGACTGTAGACTGTAGTAACAGGACAGTAGACTGTAGTAACAGGACAGTCGACTGCAGTAACAGGACAGTAGACTGTAGTAACAGGACAATAGACTGTAGTAACAGGACAGTAGACTGTAGTAACAGGACAGTAGACTGTAGTAACAGGACAGTAGACTGTAGTAACAGGACAGTAGACTGTAGTAACAGGACAGTAGACTGTGGTAACAGGACAGTAGACTGTAGTAACAGGACAGTAGACTGTAGTAACATGACAGTAGATTGTAGTAACAAGACAGTAGACTGCAGTACCAGGACAGTAGACTGTAGTAACAGGACAGTAGACTGCAGTAACAGTACAGCAGACTGTAGTAACAGGACAGTAGACTGTAGTAACAGGACAGTAGACTGCAGTGACAGGACAGTAGACTGTAGTAACAGGACAGTAGACTGCAGTAACAGTACAGTAGACTGCAGTAACAGGACAGTTGACTAGTAAAAGGAAAGTAGACTGTAGTAACAGGACAGTAGATTGTAGTAACAAGACAGTAGACTGCAGTACCAGGACAGTAGACTGTAGTAACAGGACAGTAGACTGTAGTAACAGGACAGTAGACTGTAGTTACAGGACAGTAGACTGTATTAACAGGACCGTAGACTGCAGTAACAGGACAGTTGACTAGTAAAAGGAAAGTAGACTGTAGTAACAGGAAAGTACACTGCAGTAACAGAACAGTAAACTGCAGTAACAAGACAGTAGACTGTAGTAAAAGGACAGTAGACTGTAGTAACAGTACAGTAGACTAGTAAAAGGACAGTAGACTGCAGTAACAGGACAGTAGACTACAGTAACATGACAGTAGACTGCAGTAACAGTACAGTAGACTGCAGTTACAGTACAGTAGACTGTAGTAACATGACATTAGACTGTAGTAACAGAACAGAAGACTGCAGTAACAGTACAGTAGACTGCAGTAAAAGGACAGTAGACTGTAGTAACAGGACAGTAGACTGTAGTAACAGGACAGTAGACTGCAGTAACAGTACAGTAGACTGCAGTAACAGGACAGAAGACTGTAGTAACAGAACAGTAAACTGCAGTAACAAGACAGTAGACTGTAGTAAAAGGACAGTAGTATGCAGTAACAGTACAGTAGACTAGTAAAAGGACAGTAGACTGCAGTAACAGGACAGTAGACTATAGTAACACAACAGTAGACTGCAGTAACAGGACAGTAGACTGTAGTAACAGGACAGTAGACTGTAGTAACAGGACAGTAGACTGTAGTGACAGGACAGTAGACTCTAGTAACAGGACAGTAGAATGTAGTAACAGGACAGTAGACTTCAGTAACATAACAGTAGACTGCAGTAACAGTACAGTAGACTGCAGTAACATGACAGTAGGCTGTAGTAACAGCACAGTAGACTGTAGTAACAGGACAGTAGACTAGTAACAGGACAGTAGACTGTAGTAACAGGTCAGTAGACTGTAGTAACAGGACAGTAGACAGCAGTAACATGACAGTAGACTGCAGTTACAGTATAGTAGACTCTAGTAACAGGACAGTAGACTGCAGTAACAGTACAGTAGACTGTAGTAACAGGACTGTAGACTGTAGTAACAGGACAATATACTGCAGTAACAGTACAGTAGACTGTAGTAACAGGACAGTAGACTGTAGTAACATGACAGTAGACTGCAGTAACAGGACAGTAAACTGTAGTAATACAACAGTAGACTGCAGTAAAAGTACAGTAGACTGTAGTAACAGGACAGTAGACTGCAGTAACAGTACAGTAGACTGCAGTAACAGGACAGTAGACTAGTAAAATGAAAGTAGACTGTAGTAACAGGACAGTAGATTGTAGTAACAAGACAGTAGACTGCAGTACCAGGACAGTAGACTGTAGTAACAGGACAGTAGACTGTAGTAACAGGACAGTAGACTGTAGTTACAGGACATTAGACTAGTAACAGGACAGTAGACTGTAGTAACAGGAAAGTACACTGCAGTAACAGAACAGTAAACTGCAGTAACAAGACAGTAGACTGTAGTAAAAGGACAGTAGACTGTAGTAACAGTACAGTAGACTAGTAAAAGGACAGTAGACTGCAGTAACAGGACAGTAGACTACAGTAACATGACAGTAGACTGCAGTAACAGTACAGTAGACTGCAGTTACAGTACAGTAGACTGTAGTAACATGACATTAGACTGTAGTAACAGAACAGAAGACTGCAGTAACAGTACAGTAGACTGCAGTAAAAGGACAGTAGACTGTAGTAACAGGACAGTAGACTGTAGTAACAGGACAGTAGACTGCAGTAACAGTACAGTAGACTGCAGTAACAGGACAGAAGACTGTAGTAACAGGACAGTAGACTGTAGTAACAGGACTGTAGACTGTAGTAACAGGACAGTAGACTGTAGTAACAGGAAAGTAGACTGCAGTAACAGGACAATAGACTGCAGTAACAGGACAGTAGACTGCTGTAACATGACAGTAGACTGCAGTAACAGTACAGTAGACTGCAGTTACAGTACAGTAGACTGTAGTAACATGACATTAGACTGTAGTAACAGAACAGGAGACTGCAGTAACAGTACAGTAGACTGCAGTAAAAGGACAGTAGACTGTAGTAACAGGACAGTAGACTGCAGTAACAGGACAGTAGACTGTAGTAACAGGACAGTAGACTGCAGTAACAGGACAGTAGACTGTAGTAACAGGACAGTAGACTGCAGTAACAGTACAGTAGACTGCAGTAACAGGACAGAAGACTCTAGTAACAGGACAGTAGACTGTAGTAACAGGAAAGTAGACTGCAGTAACAGGACAATAGACTGCAGTAACAGTACAGTAGACTCTAGTAACAGGACAGTAGACTGCAGTAACAGGACAGTAGACTAGTAAAAGGACAGTAGACTGTAGTAACAGGACAGTAGATTGTAGTAACAAGACAGTAGAGTGCAGTACCAGGACAGTAGACTGTAGTAACAGGACATTTGACTGTAGTAACAGGACAGTAGACTGTAGTTACAGGACAGTAGACTAGTAACAGGACATTAGACTCTAGTAACAGGACAGTAGACTGCAGTAACTGTACATTAGACTGCATTAACAGGACAGTAGACTGCAGTAACAGGACAGTAGACTGCAGTAACAGTACAGTAGACTGCAGTAACAGGACAGTAGACTGTAGTAACAGGACAGTAGACTGCAGTAACAGTACAGTAGACTGTAGTAACAGGACAGTAGACTGTAGTAACAGGACAGTAGACTAGTAGAAGAACAGTAGACTGTAGTAACAGGACAGTAGACTGCAGTAACAGTACAGTAGACTGCAGAAACAGGACAGTAGACTGCAGTAACAGGACAGTAGACTGTAGTAACAGGACAGTAGACTGTAGTAACAGGACAATAGACTGTAGTAACAGGACAGTAGACTGTAGTAACAGGACAGTTGACTGTAGTAACAGGACAGTCGACTGTAGTAACAGGACTGTAGACTGTAGTAACAGGACAGTAGACTGTAGTAACAGGACAGTCGACTGCAGTAACAGGACAGTAGACTGTAGTAACAGGACAATAGACTGTAGTAACAGGACAGTAGACTGTAGTAACAGGACAGTAGACTGTAGTAACAGGACAGTAGACTGTAGTAACAGGACAGTAGACTGTAGTAACAGGACAGTAGACTGTGGTAACAGGACAGTAGACTGTAGTAACAGGACAGTAGACTGTAGTAACATGACAGTAGATTGTAGTAACAAGACAGTAGACTGCAGTACCAGGACAGTAGACTGTAGTAACAGGACAGTAGACTGCAGTAACAGTACAGCAGACTGTAGTAACAGGACAGTAGACTGTAGTAACAGGACAGTAGACTGCAGTGACAGGACAGTAGACTGTAGTAACAGGACAGTAGACTGCAGTAACAGTACAGTAGACTGCAGTAACAGGACAGTTGACTAGTAAAAGGAAAGTAGACTGTAGTAACAGGACAGTAGATTGTAGTAACAAGACAGTAGACTGCAGTACCAGGACAGTAGACTGTAGTAACAGGACAGTAGACTGTAGTAACAGGACAGTAGACTGTAGTTACAGGACAGTAGACTGTATTAACAGGACCGTAGACTGCAGTAACAGGACAGTTGACTAGTAAAAGGAAAGTAGACTGTAGTAACAGGAAAGTACACTGCAGTAACAGAACAGTAAACTGCAGTAACAAGACAGTAGACTGTAGTAAAAGGACAGTAGACTGTAGTAACAGTACAGTAGACTAGTAAAAGGACAGTAGACTGCAGTAACAGGACAGTAGACTACAGTAACATGACAGTAGACTGCAGTAACAGTACAGTAGACTGCAGTTACAGTACAGTAGACTGTAGTAACATGACATTAGACTGTAGTAACAGAACAGAAGACTGCAGTAACAGTACAGTAGACTGCAGTAAAAGGACAGTAGACTGTAGTAACAGGACAGTAGACTGTAGTAACAGGACAGTAGACTGCAGTAACAGTACAGTAGACTGCAGTAACAGGACAGAAGACTGTAGTAACAGGACAGTAGACTGTAGTAACAGGACTGTAGACTGTAGTAACAGGACAGTAGACTGTAGTAACAGGAAAGTAGACTGCAGTAACAGGACAATAGACTGCAGTAACAGGACAGTAGACTAATGTAACATGACAGTTGACTGCAGTAACAGTACAGTAGACTGCAGTTACAGTACAGTAGACTGTAGTAACATGACATTAGACTGTAGTAACAGAACAGGAGACTGCAGTAACAGTACAGTAGACTGCAGTAAAAGGACAGTAGACTGTAGTAACAGGACAGTAGACTGCAGTAACAGGACAGTAGACTGTAGTAACAGGACAGTAGACTGCAGTAACAGGACAGTAGACTGTAGTAACAGGACAGTAGACTGCAGTAACAGTACAGTAGACTGCAGTAACAGGACAGAAGACTCTAGTAACAGGACAGTAGACTGTAGTAACAGGAAAGTAGACTGCAGTAACAGGACAATAGACTGCAGTAACAGTACAGTAGACTCTAGTAACAGGACAGTAGACTGCAGTAACAGGACAGTAGACTAGTAAAAGGACAGTAGACTGTAGTAACAGGACAGTAGATTGTAGTAACAAGACAGTAGAGTGCAGTACCAGGACAGTAGACTGTAGTAACAGGACATTTGACTGTAGTAACAGGACAGTAGACTGTAGTTACAGGACAGTAGACTAGTAACAGGACATTAGACTCTAGTAACAGGACAGTAGACTGCAGTAACTGTACATTAGACTGCATTAACAGGACAGTAGACTGCAGTAACAGGACAGTAGACTGCAGTAACAGTACAGTAGACTGCAGTAACAGGACAGTAGACTGTAGTAACAGGACAGTAGACTGCAGTAACAGTACAGTAGACTGTAGTAACAGGACAGTAGACTGTAGTAACAGGACAGTAGACTAGTAGAAGAACAGTAGACTGTAGTAACAGGACAGTAGACTGCAGTAACAGTACAGTAGACTGCAGAAACAGGACAGTAGACTGCAGTAACAGGACAGTAGACTGTAGTAACAGGACAGTAGACTGTAGTAACAGGACAATAGACTGTAGTAACAGGACAGTAGACTGTAGTAACAGGACAGTTGACTGTAGTAACAGGACAGTCGACTGTAGTAACAGGACTGTAGACTGTAGTAACAGGACAGTAGACTGTAGTAACAGGACAGTCGACTGCAGTAACAGGACAGTAGACTGTAGTAACAGGACAATAGACTGTAGTAACAGGACAGTAGACTGTAGTAACAGGACAGTAGACTGTAGTAACAGGACAGTAGACTGTAGTAACAGGACAGTAGACTGTAGTAACAGGACAGTAGACTGTGGTAACAGGACAGTAGACTGTAGTAACAGGACAGTAGACTGTAGTAACATGACAGTAGATTGTAGTAACAAGACAGTAGACTGCAGTACCAGGACAGTAGACTGTAGTAACAGGACAGTAGACTGCAGTAACAGTACAGCAGACTGTAGTAACAGGACAGTAGACTGTAGTAACAGGACAGTAGACTGCAGTGACAGGACAGTAGACTGTAGTAACAGGACAGTAGACTGCAGTAACAGTACAGTAGACTGCAGTAACAGGACAGTTGACTAGTAAAAGGAAAGTAGACTGTAGTAACAGGACAGTAGATTGTAGTAACAAGACAGTAGACTGCAGTACCAGGACAGTAGACTGTAGTAACAGGACAGTAGACTGTAGTAACAGGACAGTAGACTGTAGTTACAGGACAGTAGACTGTATTAACAGGACCGTAGACTGTAGTTACAGGACATTAGACTAGTAACAGGACAGTAGACACTAGTAACAGGAAGGTACACTGCAGTAACAGAACAGTAAACTGCAGTAACAAGACAGTAGACTGTAGTAAAAGGACAGTAGTATGCAGTAACAGTACAGTAGACTAGTAAAAGGACAGTAGACTGCAGTAACAGGACAGTAGACTGTAGTAACACAACAGTAGACTGCAGTAACAGGACAGTAGACTGTAGTAACAGGACAGTAGACTGTAGTAACAGGACAGTAGACTGCAGTAACAGGACAGTAGACTGTAGTAACAGGACAGTAGACTGCAGTAACAGGACAGTAGACTGTAGTAACAGGACAGTAGACTGTAGTAACAGGACAGTAGACTGTAGTAACAGGACAGTAGACTGTAGTAACAGGACAATAGACTGCAGTAACAGGACAGTAGACTGTAGTAACAGGACAGTAGAATGTAGTAACAGGACAGTAGACTTCAGTAACATAACAGTAGACTGCAGTAACAGTACAGTAGACTGCAGTAACATGACAGTAGACTGTAGTAACAGCACAGTAGACTGTAGTAACAGGACAGTAGACTGTAGTAACAGGACAGTAGACTAGTAAAAGGACAGTAGACTGTAGTAACAGGTCAGTAGACTGTAGTAACAGGACAATAGACTCCAGTAACAGTACAGTAGACTGCAGTGAAAGTACAGTAGACTGCAGTAACAGGACAGTAGACTGTAGTAACATGACAGTAGACTGCAGTAACAGGACAGTAGACTGTAGTAATACAACAGTAGACTGCAGTAAAAGTACAGTAGACTGTAGTAACAGGACAGTAGACTGCAGTAACAGTACAGTAGACTGCAGTAACAGGACAGTAGACTGTAGTAACAGGACAGTAGATTGTAGTAACAAGACAGTAGACTGCAGTACCAGGACAGTAGACTGTAGTAACAGGACAGTAGACTGTAGTAACAGGACAGTAGACTGTAGTTACAGGACATTAGATTAGTAACAGGACAGTAGACTCTAGTAACAGGAAAGTACACTGCAGTAACAGAACAGTAAACTGCAGTAACAAGACAGTAGACTGTAGTAAAAGGACAGTAGACTGCAGTAACAGTACAGTAGACTAGTAAAAGGACAGTAGACTGCAGTAACAGGACAGTAGACTGTAGTAACACAACAGTAGACTGCAGTAACAGTACAGTAGACTGCAGTAACAGGACAGAAGACTGTAGTAACAGGACAGTAGACTGTAGTAACAGGACTGTAGACTGTAGTAACAGGACAGTAGACTGTAGTAACAGGAAAGTAGACTGCAGTAACAGGACAATAGACTGCAGTAACAGGACAGTAGACTGCTGTAACATGACAGTAGACTGCAGTAACAGTACAGTAGACTGCAGTTACAGTACAGTAGACTGTAGTAACATGAAATTAGACTGTAGTAACAGAACAGGAGACTGCAGTAACAGTACAGTAGACTGCAGTAAAAGGACAGTAGACTGTAGTAACAGGACAGTAGACTGCAGTAACAGGACAGTAGACTGTAGTAACAGGACAGTAGACTGCAGTAACAGGACAGTAGACTGTAGTAACAGGACAGTAGACTGCAGTAACAGTACAGTAGACTGCAGTAACAGGACAGAAGACTCTAGTAACAGGACAGTAGACTGTAGTAACAGGAAAGTAGACTGCAGTAACAGGACAATAGACTGCAGTAACAGTACAGTAGACTCTAGTAACAGGACAGTAGACTGCAGTAACAGGACAGTAGACTAGTAAAAGGACAGTAGACTGTAGTAACAGGACAGTAGATTGTAGTAACAAGACAGTAGAGTGCAGTACCAGGACAGTAGACTGTAGTAACAGGACATTTGACTGTAGTAACAGGACAGTAGACTGTAGTTACAGGACAGTAGACTAGTAACAGGACATTAGACTCTAGTAACAGGACAGTAGACTGCAGTAACTGTACATTAGACTGCATTAACAGGACAGTAGACTGCAGTAACAGGACAGTAGACTGCAGTAACAGTACAGTAGACTGCAGTAACAGGACAGTAGACTGTAGTAACAGGACAGTAGACTGCAGTAACAGTACAGTAGACTGTAGTAACAGGACAGTAGACTGTAGTAACAGGACAGTAGACTAGTAGAAGAACAGTAGACTGTAGTAACAGGACAGTAGACTGCAGTAACAGTACAGTAGACTGCAGAAACAGGACAGTAGACTGCAGTAACAGGACAGTAGACTGTAGTAACAGGACAGTAGACTGTAGTAACAGGACAATAGACTGTAGTAACAGGACAGTAGACTGTAGTAACAGGACAGTTGACTGTAGTAAAAGGACAATAGACTGTAGTAACAGGACAGTAGACTGTAGTAACAGGACAGTCGACTGTAGTAACAGGACTGTAGACTGTAGTAACAGGACAGTAGACTGTAGTAACAGGACAGTCGACTGCAGTAACAGGACAGTAGACTGTAGTAACAGGACAATAGACTGTAGTAACAGGACAGTAGACTGTAGTAACAGGACAGTAGACTGTAGTAACAGGACAGTAGACTGTAGTAACAGGACAGTAGACTGTAGTAACAGGACAGTAGACTGTGGTAACAGGACAGTAGACTGTAGTAACAGGACAGTAGACTGTAGTAACATGACAGTAGATTGTAGTAACAAGACAGTAGACTGCAGTACCAGGACAGTAGACTGTAGTAACAGGACAGTAGACTGCAGTAACAGTACAGCAGACTGTAGTAACAGGACAGTAGACTGTAGTAACAGGACAGTAGACTGCAGTGACAGGACAGTAGACTGTAGTAACAGGACAGTAGACTGCAGTAACAGTACAGTAGACTGCAGTAACAGGACAGTTGACTAGTAAAAGGAAAGTAGACTGTAGTAACAGGACAGTAGATTGTAGTAACAAGACAGTAGACTGCAGTACCAGGACAGTAGACTGTAGTAACAGGACAGTAGACTGTAGTAACAGGACAGTAGACTGTAGTTACAGGACAGTAGACTGTATTAACAGGACCGTAGACTGTAGTTACAGGACATTAGACTAGTAACAGGACAGTAGACACTAGTAACAGGAAGGTACACTGCAGTAACAGAACAGTAAACTGCAGTAACAAGACAGTAGACTGTAGTAAAAGGACAGTAGTATGCAGTAACAGTACAGTAGACTAGTAAAAGGACAGTAGACTGCAGTAACAGGACAGTAGACTGTAGTAACACAACAGTAGACTGCAGTAACAGGACAGTAGACTGTAGTAACAGGACAGTAGACTGTAGTAACAGGACAGTAGACTGCAGTAACAGGACAGTAGACTGTAGTAACAGGACAGTAGACTGCAGTAACAGGACAGTAGACTGTAGTAACAGGACAGTAGACTGTAGTAACAGGACAGTAGACTGTAGTAACAGGACAGTAGACTGTAGTAACAGGACAATAGACTGCAGTAACAGGACAGTAGACTGTAGTAACAGGACAGTAGAATGTAGTAACAGGACAGTAGACTTCAGTAACATAACAGTAGACTGCAGTAACAGTACAGTAGACTGCAGTAACATGACAGTAGACTGTAGTAACAGCACAGTAGACTGTAGTAACAGGACAGTAGACTGTAGTAACAGGACAGTAGACTAGTAAAAGGACAGTAGACTGTAGTAACAGGTCAGTAGACTGTAGTAACAGGACAATAGACTCCAGTAACAGTACAGTAGACTGCAGTGAAAGTACAGTAGACTGCAGTAACAGGACAGTAGACTGTAGTAACATGACAGTAGACTGCAGTAACAGGACAGTAGACTGTAGTAATACAACAGTAGACTGCAGTAAAAGTACAGTAGACTGTAGTAACAGGACAGTAGACTGCAGTAACAGTACAGTAGACTGCAGTAACAGGACAGTAGACTGTAGTAACAGGACAGTAGATTGTAGTAACAAGACAGTAGACTGCAGTACCAGGACAGTAGACTGTAGTAACAGGACAGTAGACTGTAGTAACAGGACAGTAGACTGTAGTTACAGGACATTAGATTAGTAACAGGACAGTAGACTCTAGTAACAGGAAAGTACACTGCAGTAACAGAACAGTAAACTGCAGTAACAAGACAGTAGACTGTAGTAAAACGACAGTAGACTGCAGTAACAGTACAGTAGACTAGTAAAAGGACAGTAGACTGCAGTAACAGGACAGTAGACTGTAGTAACACAACAGTAGACTGCAGTAACAGTACAGTAGACTAGTAAAAGGACAGTAGACTGTAGTAACAGGACAGTAGACTGTAGTAGCAGGACAATAGACTGTAGTAACAGGACAGTAGACTGTAGTAACAGGACAGTCGACTGTAGTAACAGGACAGTAGACTGCAGTAACAGTACAGTAGACTGCATTAACAGGACAGTAGACTGTAGTAATAGGACAGCAGACTGTAGTAACAGGACAGTAGACTGCAGTAACAGAACAGTAGACTGTAGTAACTGGACAGTAGACTGTAGTAACAGGATAGTAGACTGCAGTAACAGGACAGTAGACTGCAGTAACAGGACAGTAGACTGTAGTAACAGGACAGTAGACTGTAGTAACATGACAGTAGATTGTAGTAACAAGACTGTAGACTGCAGTACCAGGACAGTAGACTGTAGTAACAGGACAGTAGACTGCAGTAACAGTACAGTAGACTGCAGTAACAGGACAGTAGACTGCAGTAACAGTACAGTAGACTGTAGTAACAGGACAGTAGACTGTAGTAACAGCACAGTAGACTGTAGTAACAGGAAAGTAGACTGTAGTAACAGGACAGTAGACTGCAGTAACAGTACAGTAGACTGCAGTAACAGGACAGTAGACTGCAGTAACAGTACAGTAGACTGCAGTAACATGACAGTAGACTGTAGTAACAGCACAGTAGACTGTAGTAACAGGACAGTAGACTAGTAACAGGACAGTAGACTGTAGTAACAGGTCAGTAGACTGTAGTAACAGGACAATAGACTCCAGTAACAGTACAGTAGAATGTAGTAACAGGACAGTAGACTTCAGTAACATAACAGTAGACTGCAGTAACAGGACAGTAGACTGTAGTAATAGGACAGCTGACTGTAGTAACAGGACAGTAGACTGCAGTAACAGAACAGTAGACTGTAGTAACTGGACAGTAGACTGTAGTAACAGGATAGTAGACTGCAGTAACAGGACAGTAGACTGCAGTAACAGGACAGTAGACTGTAGTAACAGGACAGTAGACTGTAGTAACATGACAGTAGATTGTAGTAACAAGACTGTAGACTGTAGTACCAGGACAGTAGACTGTAGTAACAGGACAGTAGACTGCAGTAACAGTACAGTAGACTGTAGTAACAGGACAGTAGACTGTAGTAATAGGAAAGTAGACTAGTAACAGGACAGTAGACTGTAGTAACATGACAGTAGACTGCAGTGACAGGACAGTAGACTGTAGCAACAGGACAGTAGACTGTAGTAACAGGACAGTAGACTGCAGTAACAGTACAGTAGACTGCAGTAACAGGACAGTTGACTAGTAAAAGGAAAGTAGACTGTAGTAACAGGACAGTAGATTGTAGTAACAAGACAGTAGACTGCAGTACCAGGACAGTAGACTGTAGTAACAGGACAGTAGACTGTAGTAACAGGACAGTAGACTGTAGTTACAGGACAGTAGACTGTAGTAACAGGACCGTATACTGTAGTTACAGGACATTAGACTAGTAACAGGACAGTAGACACTAGTAACAGGAAGGTACACTGCAGTAACAGAACAGTAAACTGCAGTAACAAGACAGTAGACTGTAGTAAAAGGACAGTAGTATGCAGTAACACTACAGTAGACTAGTAAAAGGACAGTAGACTGTAGTAACAGGACAGTAGACTTTAGTAACAGGACAGTAGACTGCAGTAACAGGACAGTAGACTGCAGTAACAGGACACTAGACTAGTAAAAGGACAGTAGACTGTAGTAACAGGACAGTAGATTGTAGTAACAAGACAGTAGACTGCAGTACCAGGACAGTAGACTGTAGTAACAGGACAGTTGACTGTAGTAACAGGACAGTAGACTGTAGTTACAGGACAGTAGACTAGTAACAGGACATTAGACTCTAGTAACAGGACAGTAGACTGCAGTAACAGTACATTAGACTGCATTAACAGGACAGTAGACTGCAGTAACAGGACAGTAGACTGCAGTAACAGTACAGTAGACTGCAGTAACAGGACAGTAGACTGTAGTAACAGGACAGTAGACTGCAGTAACAGTACAGTAGACTGTAGTAACAGGACAGTAGACTAGTAGAAGAACAGTAGACTGTAGTAACAGGACAGTAGACTGCAGTAACAGTACAGTAGACTGCAGAAACAGGACAGTAGACTGCAGTAACAGGACAGTAGACTGTAGTAACAGGAAAGTAGACTGTAGTAACAGGACAATAGACTGTAGTAACAGGACAGTAGACTGTAGTAACAGGACAGTCGACTGTAGTAACAGGACAGTAGACTGCAGTAACAGTACAGTAGACTGCAGTAACAGGACAGTAGACTGTAGTAATAGGACAGTAGACTGTAGTAACAGGACAGTAGACTGCAGTAACAGAACAGTAGACTGTAGTAACTGGACAGTAGACTGTAGTAACAGGATAGTAGACTGCAGTAACAGGACAGTAGACTGCAGTAACAGGACAGTAGACTGTAGTAACAGGACAGTAGACTGTAGTAACATGACAGTAGATTGTAGTAACAAGACTGTAGACTGCAGTACCAGGACAGTAGACTGTAGTAACACAACAGTAGACTGCAGTAACAGTACAGTAGACTAGTAAAAGGACAGTAGACTGTAGTAACAGGACAGTAGACTGTAGTAGCAGGACAATAGACTGTAGTAACAGGACAGTAGACTGTAGTAACAGGACAGTCGACTGTAGTAACAGGACAGTAGACTGCAGTAACAGTACAGTAGACTGCATTAACAGGACAGTAGACTGTAGTAATAGGACAGCAGACTGTAGTAACAGGACAGTAGACTGCAGTAACAGAACAGTAGACTGTAGTAACTGGACAGTAGACTGTAGTAACAGGATAGTAGACTGCAGTAACAGGACAGTAGACTGCAGTAACAGGACAGTAGACTGTAGTAACAGGACAGTAGACTGTAGTAACATGACAGTAGATTGTAGTAACAAGACTGTAGACTGCAGTACCAGGACAGTAGACTGTAGTAACAGGACAGTAGACTGCAGTAACAGTACAGTAGACTGCAGTAACAGGACAGTAGACTGCAGTAACAGTACAGTAGACTGTAGTAACAGGACAGTAGACTGTAGTAACAGCACAGTAGACTGTAGTAACAGGAAAGTAGACTGTAGTAACAGGACAGTAGACTGCAGTAACAGTACAGTAGACTGCAGTAACAGGACAGTAGACTGCAGTAACAGTACAGTAGACTGCAGTAACATGACAGTAGACTGTAGTAACAGCACAGTAGACTGTAGTAACAGGACAGTAGACTAGTAACAGGACAGTAGACTGTAGTAACAGGTCAGTAGACTGTAGTAACAGGACAATAGACTCCAGTAACAGTACAGTAGAATGTAGTAACAGGACAGTAGACTTCAGTAACATAACAGTAGACTGCAGTAACAGGACAGTAGACTGTAGTAATAGGACAGCAGACTGTAGTAACAGGACAGTAGACTGCAGTAACAGAACAGTAGACTGTAGTAACTGGACAGTAGACTGTAGTAACAGGATAGTAGACTGCAGTAACAGGACAGTAGACTGCAGTAACAGGACAGTAGACTGTAGTAACAGGACAGTAGACTGTAGTAACATGACAGTAGATTGTAGTAACAAGACTGTAGACTGTAGTACCAGGACAGTAGACTGTAGTAACAGGACAGTAGACTGCAGTAACAGTACAGTAGACTGTAGTAACAGGACAGTAGACTGTAGTAATAGGAAAGTAGACTAGTAACAGGACAGTAGACTGTAGTAACATGACAGTAGACTGCAGTGACAGGACAGTAGACTGTAGCAACAGGACAGTAGACTGTAGTAACAGGACAGTAGACTGCAGTAACAGTACAGTAGACTGCAGTAACAGGACAGTTGACTAGTAAAAGGAAAGTAGACTGTAGTAACAGGACAGTAGATTGTAGTAACAAGACAGTAGACTGCAGTACCAGGACAGTAGACTGTAGTAACAGGACAGTAGACTGTAGTAACAGGACAGTAGACTGTAGTTACAGGACAGTAGACTGTAGTAACAGGACCGTATACTGTAGTTACAGGACATTAGACTAGTAACAGGACAGTAGACACTAGTAACAGGAAGGTACACTGCAGTAACAGAACAGTAAACTGCAGTAACAAGACAGTAGACTGTAGTAAAAGGACAGTAGTATGCAGTAACACTACAGTAGACTAGTAAAAGGACAGTAGACTGTAGTAACAGGACAGTAGACTTTAGTAACAGGACAGTAGACTGCAGTAACAGGACAGTAGACTGCAGTAACAGGACAGTAGACTAGTAAAAGGACAGTAGACTGTAGTAACAGGACAGTAGATTGTAGTAACAAGACAGTAGACTGCAGTACCAGGACAGTAGACTGTAGTAACAGGACAGTTGACTGTAGTAACAGGACAGTAGACTGTAGTTACAGGACAGTAGACTAGTAACAGGACATTAGACTCTAGTAACAGGACAGTAGACTGCAGTAACAGTACATTAGACTGCATTAACAGGACAGTAGACTGCAGTAACAGGACAGTAGACTGCAGTAACAGTACAGTAGACTGCAGTAACAGGACAGTAGACTGTAGTAACAGGACAGTAGACTGCAGTAACAGTACAGTAGACTGTAGTAACAGGACAGTAGACTAGTAGAAGAACAGTAGACTGTAGTAACAGGACAGTAGACTGCAGTAACAGTACAGTAGACTGCAGAAACAGGACAGTAGACTGCAGTAACAGGACAGTAGACTGTAGTAACAGGACAGTAGACTGTAGTAACAGGACAATAGACTGTAGTAACAGGACAGTAGACTGTAGTAACAGGACAGTCGACTGTAGTAACAGGACAGTAGACTGCAGTAACAGTACAGTAGACTGCAGTAACAGGACAGTAGACTGTAGTAATAGGACAGTAGACTGTAGTAACAGGACAGTAGACTGCAGTAACAGAACAGTAGACTGTAGTAACTGGACAGTAGACTGTAGTAACAGGATAGTAGACTGCAGTAACAGGACAGTAGACTGCAGTAACAGGACAGTAGACTGTAGTAACAGGACAGTAGACTGTAGTAACATGACAGTAGATTGTAGTAACAAGACTGTAGACTGCAGTACCAGGACAGTAGACTGTAGTAACAGGACAGTAGACTGCAGTAACAGTACAGTAGACTGTAGTAACAGGACAGTAGACTGTAGTAACAGGACAGTAGACTAGTAACAGGACAGTATACTTTAGTAACAGGACAGTAGACTGCAGTGACAGGACAGTAGACTGCAGTAACAGTACAGTAGACTGCAGTAACAGGACAGTAGACTAGTAAAAGGAAAGTAGACTGTAGTAACAGGACAGTAGATTGTAGTAACAAGACAGTAGACTGCAGTACCAGGACAGTAGACTGTAGTAACAGGACAGTAGACTGTAGTAACAGGACAGTAGACTGTAGTTACAGGACAGTAGACTGTAGTAACAGGACCGTATACTGTAGTTACAGGACATTAGACTAGTAACAGGACAGTAGACACTAGTAACAGGAAGGTACACTGCAGTAACAGAACAGTAAACTGCAGTAACAAGACAGTAGACTGTAGTAAAAGGACAGTAGTATGCAGTAACAGTACAGTAGACTAGTAAAAGGACAGTAGACTGCAGTAACAGGACAGTAGACTATAGTAACACAACAGTAGACAGCAGTAACAGGACAGTAGACTGTAGTAACAGGACAGTAGACTGTAGTAACAGGACAGTAGACTGTAGTGACAGGACAGTAGACTCTAGTAACAGGACAGTAGAATGTAGTAACAGGACAGTAGACTTCAGTAACATAACAGTAGACTGCAGTAACAGTACAGTAGACTGCAGTAACATGACAGTAGGCTGTAGTAACAGCACAGTAGACTGTAGTAACAGGACAGTAGACTAGTAACAGGACAGTAGACTGTAGTAACAGGTCAGTAGACTGTAGTAACAGGACAGTAGACAGCAGTAACATGACAGTAGACTGCAGTTACAGTATAGTAGACTCTAGTAACAGGACAGTAGACTGCAGTAACAGTACAGTAGACTGTAGTAACAGGACTGTAGACTGTAGTAACAGGACAATAGACTGCAGTACCAGTACAGTAGACTGCAGTGAAAGTACAGTAGACTGCAGTAACAGGACAGTAGACTGTAGTAACAGGACAGTAGACTGTAGTAACATGACAGTAGACTGCAGTAACAGGACAGTAAACTGTAGTAATACAACAGTAGACTGCAGTAAAAGTACAGTAGACTGTAGTAACAGGAGAGTAGACTGCATTAACAGTACAGTAGACTGCAGTAACAGGACAGTAGACTAGTAAAATGAAAGTAGACTGTAGTAACAGGACAGTAGATTGTAGTAACAAGACAGTAGACTGCAGTACCAGGACAGTAGACTGTAGTAACAGGACAGTAGACTGTAGTAACAGGACAGTAGACTGTAGTTACAGGACATTAGACTAGTAACAGGACAGTAGACTCTAGTAACAGGAAAGTACACTGCAGTAACAGAACAGTAAACTGCAGTAACAAGACAGTAGACTGTAGTAAAAGGACAGTAGACTGCAGTAACAGTACAGTAGACTAGTAAAAGGACAGTAGACTGCAGTAACAGGACAGTCGACTGCAGTTACAGTACAGTAGACTGTAGTAACATGACATTAGACTGTAGTAACAGGACAGTCGACTGCAGTTACAGTACAGTAGACTGCAGTAAAAGGACAGTAGACTGTAGTAACAGGACAGTAGACTGTAGTTACAGGACAGTACTGCAGTAAGAGGACAGTAGACTGTAGTAACAGTACAGTAGACTGCAGTAACAGGACAGTAGACTGTAGTAACAGGACAGTAGACTGTAGTAACAAGACAGTAGACTGTAGTAACTGTTATGATTTAACTGGATAGAACCCAAATGCAGACAAGTACACCAAGCCAGAGAAGTTTTAACAGGTTTATTATAATGTTCAATAGTCCAGGTTTCCAATAAATGGGGAAGAGCAAGTCCAGGTTACAGGGAGGGTACAGATCCAGGTCAGGGCAGGTGTGGTACCGTAATGTCCTAGTGTCCGTGGTGAGTCCAAAGGAGAGGCCCGATAGTGGAGAGCAGGATGGTGGTGGCAGGAGTGAAGCGTAGGCAGGAGTCAGGTTCCAAATATATGGTTGTCTTGACTATGATCTGACGATGAGTGGAAAGTTTGACCGGGTCTTAAAGGCTGAGGTGATTATGGTGAATGAGCTGCAGCTGGAACCCTGACTCCCGCACACCAGACTTCACTCCTGCAATCAAGGACAGACAGAGGGGGAGGGAGAGAGCAGAGAGAGAGCTACCTAGCAGCAGTAGGCCTAACAGTACCCCCCTCTACGGACGCCACCTGGCGGCCGACAGGGTTTATCAGGATGTAACCTATGAAACTCACGAACCAGAGCAGGATCCACAATGAAGCTCCTGGGCACCCAGGAACGTTCCTCAGGACCATAACCCTCCCAATCCACCAGGTACTGGAAACCACGACCCCGGCGGCGAACATCCAGAAGTCGCCGGACAGTGTAGACCGGACCCCCACCCACGATCTTGGGCGGAGGAGGGGACGAGAGGGCGGGCACAAAGGGCTAACCGACACAGGCTTAATCTGGGAAACATGAAAGGTGGAATGAACCCGTAGGGAGGCAGGAAGCTGTAGCTTAACCGCGCAGGGGTTAACAATAGACAGTATCTTGAACGGTCCTATAAAACGAGGCGCCATCTTCTTCGACTCCACCTTCAATGGAAGGTCCCGTGACTTCAGCCATACCTCTTGACCAGGAGAGTAACCGGGAGCCTGGGACCGGTGACGGTTGGCTTGCCTCTGCATGTACGCCGAAGCTCGGGACAGAGCTACCCTGGCCTTCCTCCAGACCTTGCAGCAGCGGCGCATGTGGGACTGCACCGAGGGTACCGCAAGTTCCCTCTCTTGGGAAGGGAACAGGGGAGGTTGATAACCCAGAGCACACAGAAAAGGAGACAAACCAGAGGAAGCGTTAGTCAAGGTGTTATGAGCATATTCCACCCAGGGGAGCATGGAGCTCCATGACCCAGGGTTAGACCCAGTGACACAGCGAAGTGCGGTCTCCATCTCCTGGTTCGCTCTCTCGGCTTGCCCGTTGGTCTGGGGGTGATATCCAGAGGACAGGCTGGATGTAATGCCCAAAGCTTTACAGAAAGCTTTCCACACCTGGGAGACAAACTGGGGACCCCTGTCAGAGACAATATCCGTGGGTAGACCATGAGAGCGGAACACATGTTCAACCAAAATATCAGCCGTCTCTCTGGCAGTGGGCAGTTTAGGTAGGGCCAAAAAATGAGCGAACTTAGAAAAACGATCAATCACCGTAAGAATGACAGTCTTACCAGATGAGGGGGGAAGTCCAGTGACAAAATCCATAGCGATATGCGACCAGGGCCGGCTGGGTATAGGTAGAGGTCGTAGATGACCAGCGCTGGCCTGGGTGGAGTTTTTACTTCGTGCACATACCGTACAAGCAGCAATGAAGGCTCGAGTGTCCGCCTCCATCGTGGCCCACCAGAACTTCCGTCGCACAAAGTCAAGGGTCCGCGAAACTCCAGGGTGACAGGTAAGGGGAGACGAGTGAGCCCACTGAAGTACCTGGGAGCGAGCAGACTCAGGGACAAACATCCGGTTAGGAGGACCCCTCCCAGGGTCAGCTTGATGATGTTGAGCCTGTCTAACAATCCCCTCGATGTCACATGTGATGACTGCAATACTGCAGGTAGGAGGCAAAATGGGTTCAGGGTTACTACCAGTATCAACAGCCGAATGAACACGAGACAGGGCGTCAGGCTTGACGTTGCGTGACCCAGGACGGTAAGACAGAGAAAAATTGAATCTCCCAAAAAATAGTGCCCACCTGGCTTGACGGGGGTTGAGCTGCTTCGCTGACTGGAGGTAAGCCAGATTCTTATGATCCGTCCAAACGATGAAGGGTTGTTCCCCCCCTCCAACCAATGTCGCCACTCCTCGAGAGCCAGCTTAACGGCGAGCAGTTCACGATTTCCAACATCATAATTCCTCTCTGCCTGAGAAAGTTTCCTTGAGAGAAAAGCACAGGGATGCAGTTTGTTATCTTCAGGAGAACGTTGTGACAACACTGCACCTACCCCAGTGTCGGATGCATCCACCTCCACGACAAACTGGCGGTCGGGGTCCGGCTGCATCAGAATGGGAGCCGAGGCGAGCGATGTTTCAGTTCTTCGAACGCTGATTCGGCCCCCTTCATTCCAAGCGAACGGTCGTGAGATGGAGGTGAGAGCGGTGAGTGGCGCCGCAATGCGGCTGTAGTCCTTGATGAACCTCCTATAGAAGTTCGCAAACCCCAGGAATCGTTGAAGTTGTTTGCGGGTAGAGGGAGCTGGCCAGTCCGTGACAGCAGAGATCTTAGCTGGGTCCATCCGCAGCTCCCCCTGAGCTATGATGTAACCCAAAAAGAGGTCTCAGACACATGAAATTCACATTTCTCCATCTTCACAAACAGTTTGTTCTCCAACAACCTTTGCAACACCTGGCGCACATGCAGTTCATGTTCCTGGGAGGACTCTGAGAAAATCAAGATATCATCCAGATAGACAAAAACAAACCGATTCAACATGTCCCGAAGGACATCATTGACTAGTGCCTGAAAAACAGCAGGGGCATTAGACAACCCAAAAGGCATAACCCGATACTCAAAATGTCCCAAGGGTGTGTTGAAGGCAGTCTTCCATTCATCACCCTTACGAATGCGCACCAGGTGATACGCATTTCGTAGATCCAGTTTCGTAAAGATGGTAGCACCATGAAGGAGGGGAAAAGCAGAATTAATCAAAGGCAGAGAATACTTGTTCTTAATGGTGATGTTGTTAAGTCCACGGTAATCAATACAGGGTCTGAGGGTCTTATCCTTCTTAGCAACAAAAAGAATCCCGCTCCTACAGGTGACGAGGAAGGACGCATAATACCTGCCGCCAAGGAGTCCCGAATGTAGTTCTCCATAGCCTCCGTCTCCGGCCGGGAGAGATTGTACAGGCGACTGCTGGGGAGCGGGGCTCCTGGCTGGAGGTCAATGGCGCAGTCGTAAGGCCGGTGAGGAGGAAGAGAAGTAGCTCTGTGTTTGCAGAAAACGGATGCCAGGTCATGATACACGTCAGGAACAGCAGAAAGATCCATGGACTCCAGTGGAGGTTGAGGCACAGTACTGGCAGGAGTCTGAGCAGAACACAAACAATTCACATGACAAAATGTGCTCCATGAAACAATGCTACCTGTCACCCAATCAATGTGTGGATTGTGTTTTATGAGCCAGGGGATACCAAGGACCAGGGAGTCTGTGGGCAGTCGATAATATGGAATTGAATGTTCTCCTGATGATTTCCCGACACTCTAAGACAAACAGGAACAGTCTGATGGGTAATGCGGGTCAACAATTGTCCATTTAGACCCTTAGCCTGCAGCGGACAGTCCATAGGAACAGTCTCCAAATCCATTTGTTGAGCCCACTCTCTATCCAAAAAGCTTTCGTCGGCACCAGAGTCAATCAGCGCACTAACAGAGAAATTCTGGGACTGCCACTGGAGGGATGCCTGGAGCAGAATGCGGGGAGAAGAGGAAGAATCCGCTGCTCGGCTCACCAAAACTTCTCCCATAAATGATGAGCCGGCCCTTTTCCCGGACGAACTGGGCAGGAAGGAACGAAATGACCAGCTTCTCCACAATACAGGCAGACCCGAGCCTGAATACGACGTGCACGCTCCTCTGAGGACAACCGTGCACGACCCACCTCCATGGCTTCGGGTTCAGTGCTCCTCGTGATCGACTCGGGAAGACACGGCTCTCTCCGTAGGGACGATGCAGGAAGGAGTTTGTTGATGACAGACAGGTTGCTTGGAACTAACACTCCTCTCCCGGCGGCGCTCCCGAATCCGGTTATCCAACCTGATAGTGAGTGAAATAAGATTATCCAGCGTAGGCGATTCATCATATGACACCAATTCATCTTTTAAAGTCTCAGACAAAGCATTGATGAACACTCCTTGTAATGCCTCGTCATTCCAACCACTCACTGCTGCTAAAGTCCGAAACTCCACTGCCATCTCCGCCACACTACGAGCCCCCTGCCGAAGAGAAAACAACCGTTTCGCAGCCTCCTTGCCTCGTACGGGGGTGGTCAAAACCTTCCTCATCTCCGTGGTGAAGGCCACGTAAGCGTTGCAAATGTCCGACTGACTCTCCCAGACCGCGGATCCCCAGGCACGAGCGGAACCGCTAGTAGAGTTTATAAGGTAGGCAATACGGGCTCTTTCTGAGGCGTAGGTGAGGGGCTGTTGTTCAAACACTAACGAGCATTGAGTCAAAAAATCGCCACAGGTTCCCATGTTCCCGTCATAGCGCTCTGGAGCAGGAACAAAAGGCTCTCTGATCTGGGCTGAAGGGGTAGTAAGAGCAGACACTTGATTGGTGAGTAATTGAACCTGATTAAGCAGCACCTGACTGTCCTCAGCAATCGTCTTAAACAGGGTATCATGTTGGCCAAGTAGAATGCCCTGATTGGCTATGGCAGTCCAAATTTGAGTGCACTCTGGGGTGGTATCCGAGCTACTGTCTGCTGGGTTCATGTTGGTCAGATCATACTGTTATGATTTAACTGGATAGAACCCAAATGCAGACAAGTACACCAAGCCAGAGAAGTTTTAACAGGTTTATTATAATGTTCAATAGTCCAGGTTTCCAATAAATGGGGAAGAGCAAGTCCAGGTTACAGGGAGGGTACAGATCCAGGTCAGGGCAGGTGTGGTACCGTAATGTCCTAGTGTCCGTGGTGAGTCCAAAGGAGAGGCCCGATAGTGGAGAGCAGGATGGTGGTGGCAGGAGTGAAGCGTAGGCAGGAGTCAGGTTCCAAATATATGGTTGTCTTGACTATGATCTGACGATGAGTGGAAAGTTTGACCGGGTCTTAAAGGCTGAGGTGATTATGGTGAATGAGCTGCAGCTGGAACCCTGACTCCCGCACACCAGACTTCACTCCTGCAATCAAGGACAGACAGAGGGGAGGGAGAGAGCAGAGAGAGAGCTACCTAGCAGCAGTAGGCCTAACAGTAACAGGACAGTAGACTGTAGTAACAGGACTGTAGACTGCAGTAACAGTACAGTAGACTGCAGTAACAGGACAGAAGACTGTAGTAACAGGACAGTAGACTGTAGTAACAGGACTGTAGACTGTAGTAACAGGACAGTAGACTGTAGTAACAGGAAAGTAGACTGCAGTAACAGGACAATAGACTGCAGTAACAGGACAGTAGACTGCTGTAACATGACAGTAGACTGCAGTAACAGTACAGTAGACTGCAGTTACAGTACAGTAGACTGTAGTAACATGACATTAGACTGTAGTAACAGAACAGGAGACTGCAGTAACAGTACAGTAGACTGCAGTAAAAGGACAGTAGACTGTAGTAACAGGACAGTAGACTGCAGTAACAGGACAGTAGACTGTAGTAACAGGACAGTAGACTGCAGTAACAGGACAGTAGACTGTAGTAACAGGACAGTAGACTGCAGTAACAGTACAGTAGACTGCAGTAACAGGACAGAAGACTCTAGTAACAGGACAGTAGACTGTAGTAACAGGAAAGTAGACTGCAGTAACAGGACAATAGACTGCAGTAACAGTACAGTAGACTCTAGTAACAGGACAGTAGACTGCAGTAACAGGACAGTAGACTAGTAAAAGGACAGTAGACTGTAGTAACAGGACAGTAGATTGTAGTAACAAGACAGTAGACTGCAGTACCAGGACAGTAGACTGTAGTAACAGGACATTTTACTGTAGTAACAGGACAGTAGACTGTAGTTACAGGACAGTAGACTAGTAACAGGACATTAGACTCTAGTAACAGGACAGTAGACTGCAGTAACAGTACATTAGACTGCATGAACAGGACAGTAGACTGCAGAACAGGACAGTAGACTGCAGTAACAGTACAGTAGACTGCAGTAACAGGACAGTAGACTGTAGTAACAGGACAGTAGACTGCAGTAACAGTACAGTAGACTGTAGTAACAGGACAGTAGACTGTAGTAACAGGACAGTAGACTAGTAGAAGAACAGTAGACTGTAGTAACAGGACAGTAGACTGCAGTAACAGTACAGTAGACTGCAGAAACAGGACAGTAGACTGTAGTAACAGGACAGTAGACTAGTAGAAGAACAGTAGACTGTAGTAACAGGACAGTAGACTGCAGTAACAGTACAGTAGACTGTAGTAACAGGACAGTAGACTGCAGTAACAGGACAGTAGAATGTAGTAACACAACAGTAGACTGCAGTAACAGTACAGTAGACTGTAGTAACAGGACAGTAGACTGTAGTAACAGGACAGTAGACTGTAGTAACAGGACAGTAGACTGTAGTAACAGGACAGTAGACTGCAGTAACAGGACAGTAGAATGTAGTAACACAACAGTAGACTGCAGTAACAGTACAGTAGACTGTAGTAACAGGACAGTAGACTAGTAACAGGACAGTAGACTGTAGTAACAGGACAGTAGACTGTAGGAACAAGACAGTAGACTGTAGTAACAGGACAGTAGACTGTAGTAACAGAACAGGAGACTGTAGTAACATGACAGTAGACTGTAGTAACAGGACAGTAGACTGTAGTAACAGGACAGTAGACTAGTAACAGGACAGGAGACTGTAGTAACAGGACAGTAGACTGTAGTAACAGGACAGTAGACACCAGTAACATAACAGTAGACTGCAGTAACAGTACTTTATACTCTAGTAACAGGACAGTAGACTGCAGTAACAATACAGTAGACTCTAGTAACAGGACAGTAGACTGCAGTAACAGTACTGTAGACTGTAGTAACAGGACGGTAGACTGCAGTAACAATACAGTAGACTGTAGTAACAGGACAGTAGACTAGTAACAGGACAGTAGACTGCAGTAACATGACAGTAGACTGTAGTAACAGGACAGTAGACTGTAGTAACAGGACACTAGACTGTAGTAACAGGACAGTAGACTGTAGTAACAGGACAGTAGACTGCAGTAACATGACAGTAGACTGCAGTCACAGTACAGTAGACTGCAGTAACAGGACAGTAGACTGTAGTAACATGACAGTAGACTGTATTAAAGGACATTAGACTGCAGTAACACGACAGTAGAGTGCAGTAACAGGACAGTAGACTGCAGTAACAGGACAGTAGACTGTAGTAACATGACAGTAGACTGTAGTAACAGGACAGGAGCAGGTCACCTACTTTGAGATGGGGGGTAATCACTATAGAAAGGAGCAGGTCATCTACTTTGAGATGGGAGGTGAGACTGCAGTAACAGGACAGTAGAATGTAGTAACACAACAGTAGACTGCAGTAACAGGACAGTAGACTGCAGTCACAGTACAGTAGACTGTAGTAACAGGACAGTAGACTGTAGTAACAGTACAGTAGACTGCAGTAACAGGACAGTAGAATGTATTAACAGGACAGTAGACTGTAGGAACAAGACAGTAGACTGTAGTAACAGGTCAGTAGACTGCAGTAACAGTACAGTAGACCTGGAGGTGACCAATATAGAAGGAGCAGGTCATCTACTTTGAGCTGGGAGGTGACCACTATAGAAAGGAGCAGGTCATCTACTTTGAGCTGGGAGGTGACCACTATAGAAAGGAGCAGGTCATCTACTTTGAGCTGGGAGGTGACCACTATTGAAAGGAGCAGGCCATCTACTTTGAACTGGGAGGTGACCACTATATAAAGGAGCAGGCCATCTACTTTGAATTGGGAGGTGACCAATATAGAAGGAGCAGGTCATCTACTTTGAGCTGGGAGGTGACCACTATAGAAAGGAGCAGGCCATCTACTTTGAGCTGGGAGGTGACCACTATATAAAGGAGCAGGTCATCTACTTTGAGCTGGGAGGTGACCACTATATAAAGGAGCAGGTCATCTACTTTGAGCTGGGAGGTGACCACTATTGAAAGGAGCAGGCCATCTACTTTGAGCTGGGAGGTGACCACTATATAAAGGAGCAGGTCATCTACTTTGAGCTGGGAGGTGACCACTATATAAAGGAGCAGGTCATCTACTTTGAGCTGGGAGGTGACCACTATATAAAGGAGCAGGTCATCTACTTTGAGCTGGGAGGTGACCACTATATAAAGGAGCATGTCATCTACTTTGAGCTGGGAGGTGACCACTATAGAAAGGAGCAGGTTATCTACTTTGAGCTGGGAGGTGACCACTATATAAAGGAGCAGGTGATCTACTTTGAGCTGGGAGGTGACCACTATAGAAAGGAGCAGGTCATCTACTTTGAGCTGGGAGGTGACCACTATATAAAGGAGCAGGTCATCTACTTTGAGATGGGAGGTGACCACAATAGAAGGAGCAGGTCATCTACTTTGAGCTGGGAGGTGACCACTATAGAAAGGAGCAGGTCATCTACTTTGAGCTGGGATGTGACCACTAAAGAAAGGAGGAGGTCATCCACTTTGAGCTGGGAGGTGGCCACTATAGAAAGGAGCAGGTCATCTACTTTGAGCTGGGAGGTGACCACTATATAAAGGACCAGGTCATCTACTTTGAGCTGGGAGGTGACCACTATAGAAGGAGCAGGTCATCTACCTGAGCTGGGAGGTGACCACTATATATATAGGAGCAGGTCATCTACTTTGAGCTGGGAGGTGACCACTATATAAAGGACCAGGTCATCTACTTTGAGCTGGGAGGTGACCACTATAGAAGGAGCAGGTCATCTACTTTGAGCTGGGAGGTGACCACTATATAAAGGAGCAGGTCATCTACTTTGAGCTGGGAGGTGACCACTATATAAAGGAGCAGGTGATCTAATTTGAACTGGGAGGTGACCACTATATAAAGGACCAGGTCATCTACTTTGAGCTGGGAGGTGACCACTATATAAAGGAGCAGGTCATCTACTTTGAGCTGGGAGGTGACCACTATATAAAGGAGAAGGTCATCTAATTTGAGCTGGGAGGTGACCACTATATAAAGGAGCAGGTGATCTACTTTGAACTGGGAGGTGACCACTATATAAAGGACCAGGTCATCTACTTTGAGCTGGGAGGTGACCACTATATAAAGGACCAGGTCATCTACTTTGTGATGGGAGGTGACCACTATATAAAGGACAATGTCACCGACTTTGAGCTGGGAGGTGACCACTATATAAAGGACCAGGTCATCTCTTTTGAGCTGGGAGGTGACCACTATATAAAGGACCAGGTCACCTACTTTGAGCTGGGAGGTGACCACTATAGAAAGGAGCAGGTCATCTACTTTGAGCTGGAAGGTGACCACTATATAAAGGAGCAGGTCATCTACATTGAGCTGGGAGGTGACCACTATAGAAGGAGCAGGTCATTTACTTTGAGCTGGGAGGTGACCACTATAGAAAGGAGCAGGTCATCTACTTTGAGCTGGGAGGTGACCACTATAGAAGGAGCAGGTCATCTACTTTGAGCTGGGAGGTGACCACTATATAAAGGACCAGGTCATCCACTTTGAACTGGGAGGTGACCACTATAGAAGGAGCAGGTCATCTACTTTGAGCTGGGAGGTGACCACTATATAAAGGAGAAGGTCATCTACTTTGAGCTGGGAGGTGACCACTATTGAAAGGAGCAGGTCATCTACATTGAGCTGGGAGGTGACCACTATAGAAGGAGCAGGTCATCTACTTTGAGCTGGGAGGTGACCACTATAGAAAGGAGCAGGTCATCTACTTTGAGCTGGGATGTGACCACTAAAGAAAGGAGCAGGTCATCCACTTTGAGCTGGGAGGTGGCCACTATAGAAAGGAGCAGGTCATCTACTTTGAGCTGGGAGGTGACCACTATATAAAGGACCAGGTCATCTACTTTGAGCTGGGAGGTGACCACTGTATAAAGGACCAGGTCATCTATTTGAGCTGGGAGGTGACCACTATATAAAGGAGCAGGTCATCTACTTTGAGCTGGGAGGTGACCACTATATAAAGGAGCAGGTCATCTACTTTGAGCTGGGAGGTGACCACTATAGAAAGGAGCAGGTCATCTACTTTGAGCTGGGAGGTGACCACTATAGAAGGAGCAGGTCATCTACTTTGAGCTGGGAGGTGACCACTATAGAAAGGAGCAGGTCATCTACTTTGAGCTGGGAGGTGACCACTATATAAAGGAGCAGGTCATCTACTTTGAGCTGGGAGGTGACCACTATATAAAGGAGCAGGTCATCTACTTTGAGCTGGGAGGTGACCACTATATAAAGGAGCAGGTCATCTACTTTGAGCTGGGAGGTGACCACTATAGAAGGAGCAGGTCATCTACTTTGAGCTGGGAGGTGACCACTATATAAAGGAGCAGGTCATCTATTTGAGCTGGGAGGTGACCACTATATAAAGGAGCAGGTCATCTACTTTGAGCTGGGAGGTGACCACTATATAAAGGAGCAGGTCATCTACTTTGAGCTGGGAGGTGACCACTATAGAAGGAGCAGGCCATCTACTTTGAGCTGGGAGGTGACCACTATAGAAAGGAGCAGGTCATCTAATTTGAGCTGGGAGGTGACCACTATAGAAAGGAGCAGGTCATCTACTTTGAGATGGGAGGTGACCACAATAGAAGGAGAAGGTCATCTACTTTGAGCTGGGAGGTGACCACTATAGAAAGGAGCAGGTCATCTACTTTGAGCTGGGATGTGACCACTAAAGAAAGGAGCAGGTCATCCACTTTGAGCTGGGAGGTGGCCACTATAGAAAGGAGCAGGTCATCTACTTTGAGCTGGGAGGTGACCACTATATAAAGGACCAGGTCATCTACTTTGAGCTGGGAGGTGACCACTATAGAAGGAGCAGGTCATCTACCTGAGCTGGGAGGTGACCACTATATATATAGGAGCAGGTCATCTACTTTGAGCTGGGAGGTGACCACTATATAAAGGACCAGGTCATCTACTTTGAGCTGGGAGGTGACCACTATAGAAGGAGCAGGTCATCTACTTTGAGCTGGGAGGTGACCACTATATAAAGGAGCAGGTCATCTACTTTGAGCTGGGAGGTGACCACTATATAAAGGACCAGGTCATCTACTTTGAGCTGGGAGGTGACCACTATATAAAGGAGCAGGTCATCTACTTTGAGCTGGGAGGTGACCACTATAGAAAGGAGCAGGTCATCTACTTTGAGCTGGGAGGTGACCACTATATAAAGGACCAGGTCGTCTACTTTGAGCTGGGAGGTGACCACTATATAAAGGACCAGGTCATCTACTTTGAGCTGGGAGGTGACCACTATATAAAGGAGCAGGTCATCTACATTGAGCTGGGAGGTGACCACTATAGAAGGAGCAGGTCATTTACTTTGAGCTGGGAGGTGACCACTATAGAAAGGAGCAGGTCATCTACTTTGAGCTGGGAGGTGACCACTATAGAAAGGAGCAGGTCATCTACTTTGAGCTGGGAGGTGACCACTATATAAAGGACCAGGTCATCCACTTTGAACTGGGAGGTGACCACTATAGAAGGAGCAGGTCATCTACTTTGAGCTGGGAGGTGACCACTATATAAAGGAGCAGGTGATCTACTTTGAGCTGGGAGGTGACCACTATATAAAGGACCAGGTCATCCACTTTGAACTGGGAGGTGACCACTATAGAAGGAGCAGGTCATCTACTTTGAGCTGGGAGGTGACCACTATATAAAGGAGCAGGTCATCTACTTTGAGCTGGGAGGTGACCACTATATAAAGGACCAGGTCATCCACTTTGAACTGGGAGGTGACCACTATAGAAGGAGCAGGTCATCTACTTTGAGCTGGGAGGTGACCACTATATAAAGGAGCAGGTCATCTACTTTGAGCTGGGAGGTGACCACTATATAAAGGAGCAGGTCATCTACTTTGAGCTGGGAGGTGACCACTATATAAAGGAGCAGGTCATCTACATTGAGCTGGGAGGTGACCACTATAGAAGGAGCAGGTCATCTACTTTGAGCTGGGAGGTGACCACTATAGAAAGGAGCAGGTCATCTACTTTGAGCTGGGATGTGACCACTAAAGAAAGGAGCAGGTCATCCACTTTGAGCTGGGAGGTGGCCACTATAGAAAGGAGCAGGTCATCTTCTTTGAGCTGGGAGGTGACCACTATATAAAGGACCAGGTCATCTACTTTGAGCTGGGAGGTGACCACTATATAAAGGACAAGGTCACCGACTTTGAGCTGGGAGTTGACCACTATAGAAAGGAGCAGGTCATCTACTTTGAGCTGGGAGGTGATCACTATAGAAGGACCAGGTCATCTACTTTGATCTGGGAGGTGACCACTATATAAAGGAGCAGGTCATCTAATTTGAGCTGGGAGGTGACCACTATATAAAGGACCAGGTCATCTACTTTGAGCTGGGAGGTGACCACTATATAAAGGACCAGGTCATCTACTTTGAGCTGGGAGGTGACCACTATATAAAGGACCAGGTCACCTACTTTGAGCTGGGAGGTGACCACTATAGAAAGGACCAGGTCATCTACTTTGAGCTGGGAGGTGACCACTATATAAAGGACCAGGTCACCTACTTTGAGCTGGGAGGTGACCACTATAGAAAGGAGTAGGTCATCTAGTTTGAGCTGGGAGTTGACCACTATAGAAAGGAGCAGGTCAACTACTTTGAGCTGGGAGGTGACCACTATAGAAGGAGCAGGTCATCTACTTTGAGCTGGGAGGTGACCACTATATAAAGGACAAGGTCACTGACTTTGAGCTGGGAGTTGACCACTATAGAAAGGAGCAGGTCATCTACTTTGAGCTGGGAGGTGATCACTATAGAAGGACCAGGTCATCTACTTTGATCTGGGAGGTGACCACTATATAAAGGAGCAGGTCATCTAATTTGAGCTGGGAGGTGACCACTATATAAAGGACCAGGTCATCTACTTTGAGCTGGGAGGTGACCACTATATAAAGGAGCAGGTCATCTACATTGAGCTGGGAGGTGACCACTATAGAAGGAGCAGGTCATTTACTTTGAGCTGGGAGGTGACCACTATAGAAAGGAGCAGGTCATCTACTTTGAGCTGGGAGGTGACCACTATAGAAGGAGCAGGTCATCTACTTTGAGCTGGGAGGTGACCACTATATAAAGGACCAGGTCATCCACTTTGAACTGGGAGGTGACCACTATAGAAGGACCAGGTCATCCACTTTGAACTGGGAGGTGACCACTATAGAAGGAGCAGGTCATCTACTTTGAGCTGGGAGGTGACCACTATATAAAGGAGCAGGTGATCTACTTTGAGCTGGGAGGTGACCACTATATAAAGGACCAGGTCATCCACTTTGAACTGGGAGGTGACCACTATAGAAGGAGCAGGTCATCTACTTTGAGCTGGGAGGTGACCACTATATAAAGGAGCAGGTCATCTACTTTGAGCTGGGAGGTGACCACTATATAAAGGACCAGGTCATCCACTTTGAACTGGGAGGTGACCACTATAGAAGGAGCAGGTCATCTACTTTGAGCTGGGAGGTGACCACTATATAAAGGAGCAGGTCATCTACTTTGAGCTGGGAGGTGACCACTATATAAAGGACCAGGTCATCTACTTTGAGCTGGGAGGTGACCACTATATAAAGGACCAGGTCACCTACTTTGAGCTGGGAGGTGACCACTATAGAAAGGACCAGGTCATCTACTTTGAGCTGGGAGGTGACCACTATATAAAGGACCAGGTCACCTACTTTGAGCTGGGAGGTGACCACTATAGAAAGGAGTAGGTCATCTAGTTTGAGCTGGGAGGTGACCACTATAGAAAGGAGCAGGTCAACTACTTTGAGCTGGGAGGTGACCACTATAGAAGGAGCAGGTCATCTACTTTGAGCTGGGAGGTGACCACTATAGAAGGAGCAGGTCATCTACTTTGAGCTGGGAGGTGACCACTATATAAAGGAGCAGGTCATCTACTTTGAGCTGGGAGGTGACCACTATATAAAGGACCAGGTCATCCACTTTGAACTGGGAGGTGACCACTATAGAAGGAGCAGGTCATTTACTTTGAGCTGGGAGGTTGACCACTTTATAAAGGAGCAGGTCATCTACTTTGAGCTGGGAGGTGACCACTATATAAAGGAGCAGGTCATCTACTTTGAGCTGGGAGGTGACCACTATATAAAGGACCAGGTCATCTACTTTGAGCTGGGAGGTGACCACTATATAAAGGACCAGGTCATCTACTTTGAGCTGGGAGGTGACCACAATAGAAGGAGCAGGTCATCTACTTTGAACTGGGAGGTGACCACTATATAAAGGACCAGGTCATCTACTTTGAGCTGGGAGGTGACCACAATAGAAGGAGCAGGTCATCTACTTTGAGCTGGGAGGTGACCACTATATAAAGGAGCAGGTCATCTACTTTGAGCTGGGAGGTGACCACTATAGAAAGGAGCAGGTCATCTACTTTGAGCTGGGAGGTGACCACTATATAAAGGAGCAGGTCATCTACTTTGAGCTGGGAGGTGACCACAATAGAAGGAGCAGGTCATCTACTTTGAACTGGGAGGTGACCACTACAGAAAGGAGTAGGTCATCTACTTTGAGATGGGAGGTGACCACTATAGAAAGGAGCAGGTCATCCACTTTGAGCTGGGAGGTTACCACTATATGAACTTGTGACCAAAAATACAACATTTGTTGCGTTCACCTGTCACGCTCTGGCTCCGGGACTTTGTATTATTGAGCCAGGGTGTGTTCATTTTTGTTGTGTTTGGGGATTAGTTGGGTTGTTATTGGTGGTTTCATTGTTTGGTCCAGTAACTCCCAATCAGTGGTAACGAGTGTCAGCTGTCGGCTCGTTATCTCTGATTGGGAGCCATATTTAAACTGTCATTGTTCACCTTGGGGTTGTGGGTTTTTGTTCTATGTTCAGTCGTTGTCACTGAGGACTTCATGATCGTGTTTTGTTTTGTATTCTCGTGTATTGCATTAAAGTCAATATGTTCGCTACCAACGCTGCGCTTTGGTCCTACTTCATAGACGATTGTGACAGAAAAACCCACCACAACGAGACCAAGCAGCGTTTCCAGGAGTTGGATGACGAGTGGTGGAGACAGAAGAGCGAAGGTTGGGAGAGGACTATAGAGGCCTGGTCCACGGAGAGGAGAGACCCCCAGAAAATTTTTAGGGGGGGGCTCACGACGTCGGGGCAGCAGGAGTACGGGGTAGAGGAGTGCAGTAGGTTGGCAGAAAAGGCCGCCAGGTTAAGGGGGCCACTGGTCACGAAGGGGAAGGAAGGTGTGGAGGCACGGCGAAGGGTACTGGGGTGTGTTACCAGTCCGGTCCGGCCCGTTCCTGATCCCCGTGTAGGGCCAGGGGTGTGTGTCCTCAGTGCGGTCCTGTCTGTTCCTGTTCCTCGCATGGAGCCTGTGGTGCGCGCCGCCAGCCCGACTCGGTCTGTTCCTGCTCCCTGCACCAAGTCTGTGGTGCGTTTCGTCGGCCCTGTCCGGCCCGTCCCTGCTCCCCGCACCAAGCCAATGGTGCGCGTCGCCAGCCCAGCCCGGCCTGTCCCTGCTCTACGCACCAAGCCAAAGGGGTGCGTCGCTAGGCCAGCTCGACCTGTTCCTGCTCCCCGCACCAAGTCTGTGGTGCGTTTCGTCAGCCCTGTCCGGCCCGTCCCTGCTCCCCGCACCAAGCCAATGGTGCGCGTCGCCAGCCCAGCCCGGCCTGTCCCTGCTCTACGCACCAAGCCAAAGGGGTGCGTCGCCAGCCCAGCCCGGCCGGTTCCTGCTCCACGCATCAAAACTACGGTGTGCGTCGCCGGCCCAACCCGGACTGTTCCTGCCACTCGCACCAGGCTAAGGGTGCGAGTCGTCAACCTGGGTCAGCTCGTTCGGCTACTCGCACCAAACCAAGGGGGCGAGTCGTCAACCTGGTTCAGCCTATTCCTGCTACGCGCACCAAGCCAGGGAGGCGAGTCATCAGCCTGAGGAGGTCCGTTCCGGCTCCACGCACCAAGCCGAGGATGCGTATCGTCAGCCAGGTCCGGTCCGTCCCTGCCTCACGCGCCAAGCTAGGGGGCGCGTCATCAGTCCGGATCCAGCCAGCTGGGTTGGATCGGACCGGGGCCACTACGGGGGATGGATGTAGGATGGTGGTCAAGCCCGGAGCCAGAGCCGGAGCCGCCTCCGAGGAGGAACACCCACCCAGCCCTCCCCTATTTGGGTTCTTTGAGGCGCGGTCGCAGTCCGCGCCTTTAGGGGGTACTGTCACGCTCTGGCTCCGGGACTTTGTATTATTGAGCCAGGGTGTGTTCATTTTTGTTGTGTTTGGGGATTAGTTGGGTTGTTATTGGTGGTTTCATTGTTTGGTCCAGTGACTCCCAATCAGTGGTAACGAGTGTCAGCTGTCGGCTCGTTATCTCTGATTGGGAGCCATATTTAAACTGTCATTGTTCACCTTGGGGTTGTGGGTTTTTGTTCTATGTTCAGTCGTTGTCACTGAGGACTTCATGATCGTGTTTTGTTTTGTATTCTCGTGTATTGCATTAAAGTCAATATGTTCGCTACCAACGCTGCGCTTTGGTCCTACTTCATAGACGATCGTGACATCACCAAGGTGTTAGTAGTTGGGGTGATAGTCTAGGCATCATTGTGTCAGTGTTGTAGTGACTGGGTGGTACCAGTTGGGTTGAGAGTCCAGGTATCATTGTGTCAGTGTTGTAGTGACTGGGTGGTAAAAAAAGTTATCCCACTTAAAAAGATGAGAGAGGCCTGTAATTGTCATCATAGGTACACGTCAACTATGACAGACAAAATGAGAAGAAGAAAAAATCCAGAAAATCACATTGTAGGATTTTTTATGAATTTCTTTGCAAATTATGGTGGAAAATAAGTATTTGGTCAATAACAAAAGTTTCTCAATACTTTGTTATATACCCTTTGTTGGCAATGACACAGGACACAGGTCAAACGTTTTCTGTAAGTCTTCACAAGGTTTTCACACACTGTTGCTGGTATACCATTTTGTATACATCTGGCCCTTCATTGGACACTGTGTTAACAAACCTCCAAACGAGCTTCAATGCCATTCAACACTCCTTCAGTAGCCTCCAACTGCTCTTAAACACTAGTAAAACTAAATGCATGCTCTTCAACCGAACGCTGCTTGCACCCGCCCACCCGACTAGAATCACTACTCTCGACGGGTCTGACCTAGAGTATGTGGACAACTACAAATACCTAGGTGTCTGGTTAGACTGTAAACTCTCCTTCCAGACTCACATTAAGAATCTCCAATCCAAAGTTAAATCTAGAATCGGTTTCCTATTTCGCAACAAAGCCTCCTTCACTCATGCTGCCAAACATGCCCTCGTAAAACTGACTATCCTACCGATCCTTGACTTAGGCGATGTCATTTACAAAATAGCCTCCAACACTCTACTCAGCAAATTGGATGTAGCCTATCACAGTGCCATCCGTTTTGTCTCCAAAGCCCCATATAATACCCACCACTGTGACCTGTACGCTCTTGTTGGCTGGTCCTCACTACATATTCGTCGCCAAACCCACTGGCTCCAGGCCATCTATAAATCACTGCTAGGCAAATCCCCGCCTTATCTTAGCTCATTGGTCACCATAGCAACACCCACCCGTAGTCTGCGCTCCAGCAGGTATATCTCACTGGTCATCCCCAAAACCAACACCTCCTTTGGCCGCAATTCCTTCCAGTTCTCTGCTGCCAATGACTGGAACAAATTGCAAAAATCTCTGAAGTTGGAGACACTTATCTCCCTCACTAACTTTAAGCATCAGTTGTCAGAGCACCTTACCTATCACTGCACCTGTACACAGCCCATCTGAAATTAGCCCGCCCAACTACCTCATCCCTATATTGTTATTTATTTTGCTCATTTGTACCCCAGTATCTCTATTTGCACATCATCTCTTGCACATCTATCATTCCAGTGTTAATACTAATTGTAATTATTTTGCACTATAGCCTATTTATTGCCTTACCTCCATAACTTGCTACATTTGCACACACTGTATATATATGTATTTCTGTTGTATTTTTGACTTTGTTTTGTTTTACCCCATATGTAACTCTGTGTTGTTGTTTTTATCGCACTGCTTTGCTTTATCTTGGCCAGGTCGCAGTTGTAAATGAGAACTTGTTCTCAACTGGTTTACCTGGTTAAATAAAGGTGAAATAAAATAAAAAAAAATAAAAAAAATTGGCCCATTCCTCCATGCAGATCTCCTCTAGAGCAGTGATGTTTTGGGGCTGTCACTGGGCAACATGGACTTTCAACTCCCTCCAAAGATTTTCTATGGGGTTGAGATCTGGAGACTGGCTAGGCCACTCCAGGACCTTGAAATGCTTCTTACGAAGCCACTCCTTCTTTGCCCGGGCGGTGTGTTTGGGATCATTGTCATGCTGAAAGACCCAGCCACGTTTCATCTTCAATGCCCTTGCTGATGGAAGGAGGTTTTCACTCAAAATCTCACGATACATGGCCCCATTCATTCTTTCCTTTACACGGATCAGTCGTCCTGGTCCCTTTGCAGAAAAACAGCCCCAAAGCATGATGTTTCCACCCCCATGCTTCACAGTAGGTATGGTGTTCTTTGGATGCAACTCAGCATTCTTTGTCCTACAAACACGACGAGTTGAGTTTTTACCAAAAAGTTATATTTTGGTTTCATCTGACCATATGACATTCTCCCAATCCTCTTCTGGATCATCCAAATGCACTCTAGCAAACTTCAGACGGGCCTGGACATGTACTGGCTTAAGCAGGGGGACACGTCTGGCACTGCAGGATTTGAATCCCTGGCGGCGTAGTGTGTTACTGATGGTAGGCTTTGTTACTTTGGTCCCAGCTCTCTGCAGGTCATTCACTAGGTCCCCCTGTGTGGTTCTGGGATTTTTGCTCACCGTTCTTGTGATCATTTTGACCCCACGGGGTGAGATCTTGCGTGGAGCCCCAGATCGAGGGAGATTATCAGTGGTCTTGTATGTCTTCCATTTCCTAATAATTGCTCCCACAGTTGATTTCTTCGAACCAAGCTGCTTACCTATTGCAGATTCAGTCTTCCCAGCCTGGTGCAGGTCTACAATTTTGTTTCTGGTGTCCTTTGACAGCTCTTTGGTCTTGGCCATAGTGGAGTTTGGAGTGTGACTGTTTGAGGTTGTGGACAGGTGTCTTTTATACTGATAACAAGTTCAAACAGGTGCCATTAATAAAGGTAACGAGTGGAGGACAGAGGAGCCTCTTAAAGAAGAAGTTACAGCTCTGTGAGAGCCAGAAATCTTGCTTGTTTGTAGGTGACCAAATACTTATTTTCCACCATAATTTGCAAATAAATTCATAAAAAATCCTACAATGTGATTTTCTGGATTTTTTCTCTCTCAATTTGTCTGTCATAGTTGACGTGTACCTATGATGAAAATTACAGGCCTCTCTCATCTTTTTAAGTGGGAGAACTTGTACAATTGGTGGCTGACTAAATACTTTTTTCCCCCACTGTATATATACCATATGATATTGAGGAAAGGAACAACATTTAGTTTGTCCCAAACGGCTCCCTATTCAGAGCTGTACTAACCCTAACCCTAACCCTAACCCTAACCCTAACCCTAACCCTAACCCATAGCTGCAGTATGATGAGCTTTGACACCTACTGTTCAATATCTGCTGCTGTGACTGTTCAACTTAATAAACCACAACAACCCTAACCCTAACCCTAACCCTAACCCTAACCATAACCCTAACCCTAACCCTGCTGTGACTGTTCAACTTAATAAACCACAACAACCCTAACCCTAACCCTGCTGTGACTGTTCAACTTAATAAACCACAACAACAACTTTGGTTACAGCGTTGGTATCCATTTATTAGTTATGGAACATGAATGAATAGTAACGCTAACATAACCTCTAACCCTAACCTCTAACCCTAGCCTCTAACCCTAACCTCTAACCCTGACCTCTAACCCTAACCTCTAACCCTAGCCTCTAACCCTAACCTCTAACCCTAGCCTCTAACCCTAACTCTGTAGGCAACATAATAACAACACAACAACATAGCTGACTAACTCGGAAATGACCTTTAATTTATATTGCAGAATCTGTAATGCTTCAGCTATACAGATTGAATAGAGCCCTTAGTGTAGAAAAGAGGTTCTTTGCATAATGTGGTTGGTTTATTGCATAAGTAAGCTAAGCAGTGTTAGCAGTGTTAGCTAGCCCTGGTCCTAGCCTGTGTTGTAAGGTTTAGTATTTCCTATTTATTAGGATCCCCAATTAGCTGCTGCCGAGGCTACTCTTCCTGGGGTCCAAAACAGGAAAGACAACAAATTAAATACATAATATACATAGCACTACATTTACATGATCATTTAGCCATTCAGCAGACGCTGCCATTCAGAGCGACCCACAGCAGTGCATTCATTTCAAGATAGCTAGGCCAGACAACCACATATCACAGTCGTATCCCAACCACGTATCACATAGATAATACAATACATAATATAATGCAAAAAACAATACAAAATGCATACAAATGTCTTTGTGTCTCTTCGTGACGTAAGGTGTTCTTTTTAATCAGGTTTTATTGCTAGCTTGAGTACCTGGGATGGCAGAGAGTTCAATGTAGTCATGGTTCTATTTAATACTGTGTGTTTCCCAGCCTATGCTCTGGACCTGGGGACTGTGAAGAGACCTCTGGTTGCATGTCTTGTGTTATACCGATGAGTGTCCGAACTGTGTGCCAACTGCTTGAACAGACAGTTTGGTACCTTCAACACATCAACACCTCGCACAAAGACCAATAGTGATGCAGTCAATATCTCCTCAACTTTGAGGCAGGAGAGACTGACATGCATATCATTGACATTCGCCCTCCGTGTCCATCTAAGTGCAATACGTGTTGCTCTGCATTGGACCAACTGCAATTTGCCTAGGTCCTTCTTTGCCGCACCTGACAACACAACTGGACAGTAGTCCAAGTTCGACAAACTAGGGCCCTGTCTGGTTGAATGAGATATCAAGAAAGCAGAGCAAAGCCTTATCATGGACAGACCTTTTCACATTTTAGTAACCATTGAGTCTATATGTTTTGACCATGCTAGCTTGCTATCTAGGGTGACACCCAGCAGTTTAGTCTCTTCAACTTGCTCAATAGCCACATTATTCAATAATAGATCCAGATGAGGTTTAGGGTTGAGCCAGTGATTTGTCCCAAAAATGATGCTTTTAGTTTTTGAGATATTTAGCACCAGCCTACTGCTAGTTACTTATTCTAAAACTGACTGGAGCTCTATGTTAAGGGTGTCAGTTATTTATTTTACTGTTGCAGCCGACATGTATACTGTTCAGTTGTCAGCGTACATGGATACACAGGCTTTATTCAAGGTCAGTGGAAGGTCATTAGTAAACACAGAAAACAATAATGGTCCAAGCCGGCTGCCCTGCGGTACACCACACTCAACCGAATTTGCATTGGAGAGGCTTTCATTTTTTTTTAAACTATTGGATAGGTAACTGTCCATCCATGATAAGGCAGAGGATGTTAATCCATAACACCTACATTTTTTCAGGAATATGTTATGATCAATGATATCAAAGGCTGAACTGAAGTCTAACAAACCAGCTACCACAATCTTCTTATTATACATTTCTCTCAGCCAATCATCAGTAATTTGTTTCAGTGCTGAGCGAGTTGAGTGCCCTTTCCTATAAGCATGCTGAAAGTCTGTTGTTAATTTGTTTTCTGTAAAATAACATTGTAATTGGTCAAACACCATTTTTTATAAAAGTTTGCTAAGCACCGGTATCAGCATCATTGGTCGGCTGTTTGAACTATTAAAGGGGGCTTTGCTATTCTTGGGCAGTGGAATGACCTTTGCCTCCCTCCATGCCTGAGAGCATACTCCGTCTTCTATGCTTTTGTTATGAATGAACCATCAGTCTCAATGAAAGATGGAGCCGAGTTAGCTTTACTGCCTAGAATTTCATTTAAGATATGAAGATTTTTCAGTAAACTATTAGATAAACAAAGTTAATTACAGACATGACGAACATGGAGTCAAAATTAAACATGGGTACTCTCTGTTGCTGGGCAATAACTTAATTGGTTCCTTTCACTGCGTTTGTGTATGTGTAAAATGGGGATCTGACCTCGGGTCAAATTTCTCGCTCTTACCTAGTCCATGGCTGTCCTACCTTATCAGAGACTGAAACCAGACTGTTGCCTTTTGCCTCTCTCCTCAAACAAAGTCTTGGGAGCGGAGCCAGAGTTGAACAGAGTTCAGACTAGTCATGAGTAATTACAGCATGACGGGAGGGAAGAGAGTAGTGGGCTTGGGTACGTTTGAGAGATTGAGTGTGGACCTGTCATGTCCAACAATCAATCTTCAGGTCAAGCCAGGGTGAGCCGGGTTGAACAGAGTTTAAGCTGAACATTATTATTTTTGAATGACAAGGGCTTGATTGATTGTACTACTATTGATTCTAAACAGAATAAAAGTCCAATTTAGCCGCTGTCATAGACTAAGAAAGTGGGCGGAGCGGTCGAGAGGGGGAAACTGAGGATGGTGGTGGGGGAAACCAAGAGGGAGGGGCTTTAAGCGGAGATGTATGTGAAAAGTATTATGTAAACTGAGAGCTGGGAGGTGAAAAGGGAGATGCTTTCCAAATCCCCCCGGCTTTGTATTTGTTATAAAGTCTATCTTAATTCTACAAAAACTCTGAAATACTTTGATTCTTTGATTAGTATAAGTACAACATTTTCCACATCTTATTGGCGCCCGAACAGGGACTGGAAAAAGAGACCATTGGGGTACTGTGCCATCTGAGAAAGTTTGGACGAATCACACACAAAAATACAGTGGCCACTGTTAATAGAGGTAAGCGACGTTCTTACTTTTAACATAGAAATTGTGTTATTCGATCAAGCTGAATCTGAGAGTAAGGTACGGGAGGGGTCTCTCCAGTGTTAAGGACTACATTTAGCAAAAGTACAGACTTTATGTTGGAATGAGAAATAAGCATGCATGCAATGTTTTTGATTGTTGAATATTGCTGGTAATTACAAATAAGTTAAATCCTGTGGATACCGCTTTGGAGAGCTAAGTTTAGCACTCCAGAGGGCAGAACGGGCAGGTGGCTAGCCAAGAGTCCCTACGGTTACCCCTCTAACATGGAGTTCATTGTTAGAAGCTGCTCGGGGGTAGGTGGTGCATCATCCTGTGGGGGTGATGCAATAATTAGACAGGGCCAATCGGGTAAAAAGGTAGGTCATCCTGAGTAGGAGACACCATCAATTGGAAGTAGCGCCGGTCATCCAGAGTAGGTGGACGGTTGTGAAATAGCCACTAGGGCTTCAAAATATACAGAAAGTGTTAAATAGAGTAGGTCTGCTCATCTCGTGCGGGTGAATGGTTTGCTTGAGCAGCTGTGGTTCATTCAATTGTGATTAAGTTGTATGTTTCATCTGTCTCATTCAGGTTGCTCATTTTGTCAGCTTGATCAATTTGTTTGGTTCAATTGTTTTGTCTGACTCGTTTTGTACAAGACTGGTTTGTTGGACTTGCTTGTGTTTGCGAAAAGCAACTCTTTCATCTTTGTCCCCTGGTCTGACTCAATTCGTGCATTCAATCTGTCGAATTCACTCAGTTATTCGTCTGATGTATGTTTGATGTGACAGTGTGTGAGGAAATGAATACCCTAATAAAGAACTATAAAACAGGAGAGAAAGGGGAACAAATAAATAAGAAGACAGAGAAGGAGAGAGACATTTTGAAAATGTTTTGGGAGGAAGGAAAGATAGAAGATGAGAGAGACATTCAGAGAAAACTGAGACAGATGTAGCTGGAAAAACTGACAAGAAAGGACAAAGAGAAAGCACAAGCGCCAGTGATCTGTCACGCCCTGACCTGGAGAGACTGTTATTCTCTAGGTAGTTTGGTCAGGGTGTGAAACGCTATGTTTTGTATTTCTATGTTTGGCTGGGTGTGGTTCCCAATCAGAGGCAGCTGTCGCTCGTTTGTCTCTTTTGGCTGGGTGTGGTTCCCAATCAGAGGCAGCTGTCGCTCGTTTGTCTCTGATTGGGGATCATACTTAGGCAGCCAGTTTTCCTGCCTGGGTTGTGGGATCTTGTTTGTGTTTCGGTGTGTTTGGCTTGTTTGTGTATAGCCTTCCAACGTCACCTTTCGTTGCCTTTTGTTGTTTTGTCAGTGTTTATTGTTTTAATAAACATGTATGCATTCCACGCTGCACCTTTGTCTAATTAGTCTCTTAACGATCTAAGAAGATCCCACCAAGAACTGACCAAGCACCGTGCCCAGGAGCAGCAGACACCCTGGACACAGGTGGGGAAGAGTTTTTGGACATGGGAGGAGATTTTGGCAGGTAAAGGACCCTGGGCGAAGGAGGAGGCCCAGGCAGGAGAGGAACACAGAAGGCGCCGGCCGAGGAGGGAGCCCGAAAGACAGCCACAATAAAAAAAAATTGGAGGGCTAAAAGGGTGGTCGGGGATCGATAGAGAAGAGCTCCGACCACTGCAGTCGTGGGGGCTCAAGGAGGAGTCATCACTGGAGGAGGACTGGGCGCGGAGAGTAAAGGATTGGTACAGTCGTTGACCTCCAGTGCCGGTTCCCAGTCCGGAACGCCTCGTGCCTGCTCCCCGCACCAAACCAGTGGTGCGTGTCTCCAGTCCTGCACAGCCCGTACCTGCTCCCCGCACCAAACCAGTGGTGCGTGTATCCAGTCCGGTACGGCCCGTACCTGCTCCTCGCACCAAGCCAGTGGTGCATGTTCCCAGTCCAGTACGGCCCGTCCCTGCGCCTCGCACCAAACCAGTGGTGCGTGTCGCCAGCCCGGTACGCCCCGTACCTGCTCCCCGCTCCAAGCCAGTGGTGCGTGTTCCCAGTCCGGCCCGGCCCGTACCTGCTCCTCGCACCAGACCTGTGGTGCGTGTCTCCAGTCCGGCCCGGCCTGTACCTGCTCCCCGCACCAAGCCAGTCGTGCGTGTTCCCAGTCCAGTACGGTCCATCCCTGCGCCTCGCACTAGACCAGTGGTGCGTGTCGCCAGCCCGGTACGCCTCGTACCTGCTCCCCGCACCAAGCCAGTGGTGCGTGTTCCCAGTCCGGCCCGGCCCGTTCCTGCTCCTAGCACCAGACCTGTGGTGCGTGTCGCCAGTCCGGCCCGGCCCGTACCTGCTCCTCGCACCAGACCTGTGATGCGTGTCTCCAGTCCGGCCCAGCCCATTCCACCGGTGCCTGATCCAGCACCAGTCAACTGCTCCACTCCGGAGCCAGAGCAGTCCGCTCCACCGGTGCCAAGTCCATCTCCGGTCAGCGGTTCCACTCTGGAGCCAAAGCAGTCCGCTCCACCGGTGCCTAGTCCAGCTCCGGTCAGCGGCTCAATCAATCAATCAATCAATTTTATTTTATATAGCCCTTCGTACATCAGCTAATATCTCGAAGTGCTGTACAGAAACCCAGCCTAAAACCCCAAACAGCTAGTAATGCAGGTGTAGAAGCACGGTGGCTAGGAAAAACTCCCTAGAAAGGCCAAAACCTAGGAAGAAACCTAGAGAGGAACCAGGCTATGAGGGGTGGCCAGTCCTCTTCTGGCTGTGCCGGGTGGAGATTATAACAGAACCATACCAAGATGTTCAAAAATGTTCATAAGTGACAAGCATGGTCAAATAATAATCAGGAATAAATCTCAGTTGGCTTTTCATAGCCGATCATTAAGAGTTGAAAACAGCAGGTCTGGGACAGGTAGGGGTTCCATAACCGCAGGCAGAACAGTTGAAACTGGAATAGCAGCAAGGCCAGGCGGACTGGGGACAGCAAGGAGTCACCACGGCCGGTAGTCCCGACGTATGGTCCTAGGGCTCAGGTCTCTCAGTTGGCTTTTCATAGCCGATCATTAAGAGTTGAAAACAGCAGGTCTGGGACAGGTAGGGGTTTCGTAACCGCAGGCAGAACAGTTGAAACTGGAATAGCAGCAAGGCCAGGCGGACTGGGGACAGCAAGGTGTCAGCATGCCCGGTAGTCCTGACGTATGGTCCTAGGGCTCAGGTTCTCAGAGAGAAGAGAGAACGAGAGAATTAGAGAGAGCATACTTAAATTCACACAGGACACTGGATAAGACAGGAGAAGTACTCCAGGTATAACCAACTAACCCCAGCCCCCCGACACATAAACTACTGCAGCATAAATACTGGAGGCTGAGACAGGAGCGGTCCGGAGACACTGTGGCCCCATCCGAAGAAACCCCGGACAGGGCCAAACAGGAAGGATATAACCCCACCCACTCTGCCAAAGCACAGCCCCCGCACCACTAGAGGGATATCCTCAACCACCAACTTACAATCCTGAGACAAGGCCGAGTATAGCCCACAGAGGTCTCCACCACAGCACAAACCAAGGGGGGCGCCAACCCAGACAGGAAGATCACGTCAGTAACTCAACCCACTCAAGTGACGCACCCCTCCTAGGGACGGCATGAAAGAGCACCAGCAAGCCAGTGACTCAGCCCCTGTAACAGGGTTAGAGGCAGAGAACCCCAGTGGAGAGAGGGGAACCGGCCCGGCAGAGACAGCAAGGGCTGTTCGTTGCTCCAGAGCCTTTCCGTTCACCTTCACACTCCTGGGCCAGACTACACTCAATCATATGACCTACTGAAGAGATAAGTCTTCAGTAAAGACTTAAAGGTTGAGACCGAGTCTGCGTCTCTCACATGGGTAGGCAGACTGTTCCATAAAAATGGAGATCTATAGGAGAAAGCCCTGCCTCCCGCTGTTTGCTTAGAAATTCTAGGGACAATTAGGAGGCCTGCGTCTTGTGACCGTAGCGTACGTATTGGTATGTACGGCAGGACCAACTCGGAAAGATAGGTAGGAGCAAGCCCATGTAACGCTTTATAGGTTAACAGTAAAACCTTGAAATCAGCCCTTGCCTTAACAGGAAGCCAGTGTAGGGAAGCTAGCACTGGAGTAATATGATCAAATTTCTTGGTTCTAGTCAGGATTCTAGCAGCCGTATTTAGCACTAACTGAAGTTTATTTAGTGCTTTATCCGGGGTAGCCGGAAAGTAGAGCATTGCAGTAGTCTAACCTAGAAGTAACAAATGCATGGATTAATTTTTCTGCATCATTTTTGGACAGAAAATTTCTGATTTTTGCAATGTTACGTAGATGGAAAAAAGCTGTCCTTGAAACAGTCTTGATATGTTCGTCAAAAGAGAGATCAGGGTCAAGAGTAACGCCGAGGTCCTTCACAGTTTTATTTGAGACGACTTTACAACCATCAAGATGAATTGTCAGATTTAACAGAAGATCTCTTTGTTTCTTGGGACCTAGAACAAGCATCTCTGTTTTGTCCGAGTTTAAAAGTAGAAAGTTTTCAGCCATCCACTTCCTTATGTCTGAAACACAGGCTTCTAGCGAGGGCAATTTTGGGGCTTCACCATGTTTCATTGAAATGTACAGCTGTGTGTCATCCGCATAGCAGTGAAAGTTAACATTATGTTTTCGAATAACATCCCCAAGAGGTAAAATATATAGTGAAAACAATAGTGGTCCTTAAACGGAACCTTGAGGAACACCGAAATGTACAGTTGATTTGTCGGAGGACAGACCATTCACAGAGACAAACTGATATCTTTCCGACAGGTAAGATCTAAACCAGGCCAGAACTTGTCCGTGTAGACCAATTTGGGTTTCCAGTCTCTCCAAAAGAATGTGGTGATCGATGGTGTCAAAGGCAGCACTAAGGTCTAGTAGCACGAGGACAGATGCAGAGCCTCGGTCTGACGCCATTAAAAGGTCATTTACCACCTTCACAAGTGCAGTCTCAGTGCTATGATGGGGTCTAAAACCAGACTGAAGCATTTCGTATACATTGTTTGTCTTCAGAAAGGCAGTGAGTTGCTGCGCAACAGCTTTTTCTAAAATTTTTGAGAGGAATGGAAGATTCGATATAGGCCGATAGTTTTTTATATTTTCCGGGTCAAGGTTTGGCTTTTTCAAGAGAGGCTTTATCACTGCCACTTTTAGTGAGTTTGGTACACATCCGGTGGATAGAGAGCTGTTTATTATGTTCAACATAGGAGGGCCAAGCACAGGAAGCAGCTCCTTCAGCAGTTTAGTAGGAATAGGATCCAGTATGCAGCTTGAAGGTTTAGAGGCCATGATTATTTTCATCATTGTGTCAAGAGATATAGTACTAAAACACTTAAGTGTCTCTCCCGATCCCAGGCCCTCGCAGAGCTGTGCAGATCCAGGACAGCTAAGCCCTGGAGGAATACGCAGATTCAAAGAGGAGTCCGTAATTTGCTTTCTAATGGTCATGATCTTTTCCTCAAAGAAGTTCATGAATTTATTACTGCTGAAGTGAAAGCCATCCTCTCTTGGGGAATGCTGCTTTTTACTTAGCTTTGCAACAGTATCAAAAAGAAATTTTGGATTGTTCTTATTTTCCTCGATTAAGTTGGAAAAGTAGGATGATCGAGCAGCAGTGAGGGCTCACCCACTTTCTGGGTTAAAAGGAAAGTAGGTTAATTGGGAAATAAGAAGTGTCGAATCAAAGTGTTTGAGTTGACTGGAATTAAAATAATGCCTTCTAGTAATGTGAATGCAAATATGTTATTAGTTATTGGTGGTTTGTGGATAGACTTTACTAATGCCATGATTTAGTGTGCGGGTGAAAGAGAGTCGTGCTCGCTGGGCTATATAGAGATGTAAGGTACGCAGTGGGATATTTGAAGCAGTGGTCTTAATGGGTGAATATTTGACCATTTCTAATTATTATTACTCAATGCTATAATTTGAGTAACATCAGTGATTTATGCAAACAGATAAGGAATTCTAAAACGATAAATCTGTTTCTGGTACATTGAACAGTGGATGGCAGTAGTTTTGACTATTAAGCCGGTAGGGCAGCACCAACTTTTTTAGGTTCTGGATTGATTAAACAACAAATTTATATTTTACTAAATCAATGCAACAGGTTGAAATGATTAGATTACCGGAAAGTGGTAATGGGTTTGTTATTTTATAGGTGTATATTCCACTTAATGAAACGTGGTAATATCTGATGTGTCTTGAGTGGGAGTCTTTCTTCTAGGATTGATGGAAGTCCCTCTACAGTATGAATGTTAAGGGAGATGTAGGAGACTACGTCTCAAACAACATTTTAATAGATGCTTGGGATCAAATATCACTGATTCCTTACACTGCGAAATTGACTGTGTTTGCGACAGGGAAAAGTATTATTACATTTAATGGGGTTAGAGAATCCTTCCGAGAGTCAAAGATAATATATTCTGAAAGGTGACATGTAAATTGGCAGTATGTATGGGCGACAGCACGAATGATGGTTACAAATAATCAAACGTTGGATCATGCTGCATTTAAACAATCGCTGAAGGGGGTGAATTTGAGGGTTGTGTGTTGTAGTGAATTGTTATGGGCGTCGAATGATGAGAACAATGATAGGCCAGACCATCATCACATTAGTAAATTATTTTGGTAGAGAGGGGCCACAAGAGATAAGAGAAGCAGGAGATAGCATATTTGGGGATTTGAGATGTGGACTGGTAAATTCAATAGAAAGTGAGAATTTCGAATTTGAATTGTTTGGACTGGTTAAGAGGTATCAAAATGGAAACTAACGAAATGTGCACTTTTTCTTCCAGGAGAATGGGGAGAGTGATTTTCTCTTTCTTTGAAATGTTTCCCGAGACTATAAATAAGGCCATTTTTGTTTGTTGTTTTACTAAATGCTTTTCAAATAACCACAAACAACCCACTTATTGTCACGATCGTTATAAGAAGTGGACCAAGGCGCAGCGTGATAGGCGTACATACTTTTATTAAGTGTACACAACACAAACAAAAACAACAAAACGATACGTGAAGTCCTAGGTAACACAACAAACCATACGGAACAAGATCCCACAATAATCTGGTGAAAACAGGCTGCCTAAGTATTTATCCCCAATCAGAGACAACGAGCTACAGCTGTCTCTGATTGGGAACCACCCTGGCCAACATAGAAATAAACGATCTAGAACAAAACCCATAGAAAACTAAACATAACAAGTCCACACCCTGGCTCAACATTTAAGAGTCCCCAGAGCCAGGGCGTGACAGTACCCCCCCCAAAGGCGCGGACTGCGACCGCGCCAACCAAACACAACATGGTAGGGGATTGCTCTGGCTCTGGTGTGGAGCAGCTGGAACAGGCACGGGCCGGACCAGCTGGCGACGCGCACCACTAGCTTGGTGCGGGGAGCAGGAACGGGCCGGACCGGGCTGACGACGCGCACCACTGGCTTGGTGCGGGGAGCAGGAACAGGCCGGACCGGGCTGGCGACGCGCACCACTGGCTTGGTGCGGGGAGCATGAACGGGCCGGACCGGGATGACGACGTGCACCACTGGCTTGGTGCGGGGAGCAGGAACGGGCCGGACCGGGCTGACGACGCGCACCACTGGCTTGGTGCGGGGAGCAGGAACAGGCCGGACCGGGCTGGCGACGCGCACCACTGGCTTGGTGCGGGGAGCAGGAACGGGCCGGACCGGGCTGGCGACGCGCACCACTGGCTTGGTGCGGGGAGCAGGAACAGGCCGGACCGGGCTGGCGACGCGCACCACAGGCTTGGTGCGAGGGACAGGAACAGGCCGGACCGGGCTGGCGACGCGCACCACAGGCTTGGTGCGGGGAGCAGGAACGGCCCGGACCGGGCTGACGACGCGCACCACTGGCTTGGTGCGAGGGACAGGAACAGGCAGGACCGGGCTGACGACGCGCACCACAGCCTTGGTGCGAGGGACAGGGACAGGCCGGACCGGGCTGACGACGCGCACCACAGGCTTGGTGCGAGGGACAGGAACAGGCCAGACCGGGCTGACGACGTGCACCACATGCTTGGTGCGAGGGACAGGAACAGGCCGGACCGGGCTGACGACGCGCACCACAGGCCTGGTGCGAGTGACAGGAACAGGCCGGACCGGGCTGTGGAGACGGACTGGAGGTCTGGAGCGGAGAGCTGAAACAACCCGTCCTGGCTGAATGCCTATCTCCACACCCTGTGTGTGAGGCATCATCACAGAACGTACAGGGCTGTGCACTCGTACTGGCGCTACAGCACGTGGCACTGGCGCAGGATATCCGGGACCGAGGAGGGGTACTGGAGGCCACGAGCATTGAGCCGGCACACTCCGTCCTGGCTGCATGCCCACCTTAGCACGACACGTGCGTGGTGCTAGCACAGGAGGTACAGGACTGTGCCGGAACACTCGCGGCACAGTACGTAGCTCCGCATACCACGGAACCTGCCCAGTCTCACGCTGCCTAGCCTGAGTACGGGGAGTTGGCTCTGCTCTACCTCTAGGCTCCGCCAACCACCCTTACAGCCCCCCAAACCTGGTGGCCTCCTCTCCTAGATCGCCGATGCGCCCTGTAGCTGCCTCCAGCAGCCCCGTCGTCCACGCCGTGTGCCCCCCCCCCCCTGTTTGGCACGCTGCTTGGTCCTCTCTTGGTGGGATCTTCTGTCACGATCGTTATGAGAAGTGGACCAAGGCACAGCGTGATAGGCGTACATACTTTTATTAAGTGTACACAACACGAACAAAAACAAGGTAATACAACAAACCATACGGAACAAGATCCCACAATAATCTGGTGAAAACAGGCTGCCTAAGTATGGTCCCCAATCAGAGACAACGAGCTACAGCTGTCTCTGATTGGGAACCACCCTGGCCAACATAGAAATAAACGATCTAGAACAAAACCCATAGAAATCTAAACATAACAAGTCCACACCCTGGATCAACATTTAAGAGTCCCCAGAGCCAGGGCGTGACACTTATTATGAAATGTTAGTTGTATAAGGTTTTTATTTTTATTTTAGGGTTCTTTTCACGGGTTAGAAATGATATATCTTAAAGGGGCAAACACATACATGTGATTTCTTTTGAAAAGAGCTGTACTAAGGACTTACTGTACACTTGGGATACAACATTTATTAAATGTTTTGACTGTTGTTAATGATTAGCCTACTATAGAATGAAACACTTCTTTGAAGGGTTTGAATGACCTCTGACCTTTATCCTGATTTTCTAGTGGGATTTGATCACGCACACTGGAAAACCGAGTGACATAGGATGATGAATTTAACGTAATTTATTATACCGAATTGAGGGTCATTTATAATACTGATAATTATGAATAAGTTTATAATTTGGCAATAGTCCTATATATTATTCCAACAATGACAATAGTCCTATATATTATTCCAACCATGGCAATAGTCCTATATATTATTCCAACCATGACAATAGTCGTATATATTATTCCAACCATGACAATAGTCCTATATATTATTCCAACCATGACAAAGACAGAGAGATGGTACCTAATAATCTTATGGGATACAATTAAGTTAAGATATTATCAAAGGTTGTCATTTTAATTTCATTTATTATTTTGGTTTAACAGGTAATGTTGTTGTTTTGTTTTTTGAACGCATGAATCACGATGTGAGTCATGTGTCCAAAGGGGGGAAGTACTGGTCGCATGTTTTTTTTTGGTAAATATGCTAATTGTATTAAGTATATGAGCAGTAGTAATTAATGTGTTATGGGTTAGTTTAAATGTTTTATGTGTAAGTGTATTTGCGGTAGGAGGCAGGGTGTAGAGGGGGCCTGTCTATGAAACGAGTGGACTGCAACAAGCTGCAAGTATGTGCACTTCCTAAACTCAAGGCTTCTCCTAACTGATAAGAAGACAGGGTACAGTAGTATACTGTGTCTCACCTAACCTAACAATGTTCTTAAGACGGGTGAAGGCAACTCTGCCCAACTGAGCAGGAGAATCTGAGCATTTTCTGCGCCCTGGAGACTATGGGGCGGTAAAAGACTTCAGAAGAAAGAGCTGGAATGACCCTAGGTGGAGGGGCCCGAACCAGGTGTTGTTGGCTACCTCAGTGACGGTGAAAGTGGCAGAGACAGATACTTAGATCCATGTGTCCTACCGTAGGAGTGTTCCAACCCCAGGAGAGGAAGATGGCCCCGCCATTGGGTAGCATTGTTTTATTTTGTGTCTGTCTGTGTCTTTGCAGCAGTGACTAAGAGCTTCCCTATTGGTAGAAGGACACTCTCCGCAGACCGATGTCGATGGATTGAGAGGGACTCTGGCTGATCCGGAGACCCTAGTGACGGAAGAAGGTTAAGACCTAAAGGGACCGTACATCGTCATCCAGGCTACACCAACGGCTGTACGGAAAGAGGGAAGATCGACCTGGTATCATCTAAACCACTGTACCAGAGTACCACGAGGAAACCGATGACCTAGAGATGAGGGAGCTGAGGATGCTGGAGCTGGCCAGAATCAGGAGGTGGGGGAGGATGGCGATGGGAATGCTACTGATGAGCTACGTGCTCTTGTTGATTCCCTCGGCGGAGGGGCAGACCTTCAAGACCTCCCAGACCTACAAGACCTTCAAGAGATCCCAGACCTACAAGATCTTCAAGAGATCCCAGGCCTACAAGACCTTCAAGAGATCCCAGACCTCCAAGATATTCCAGACATCCAAGACTCACCAGATATCCCCATCATTGATTTCTCTGCCCTTGACTAGTCCCCCTAAGAGTAAGGGGACTGACAATAGTAAAGAGCACAAGAACAAGACAGAGAAGAGAAACAGACAGGATTAAAATGTATATTCCTGCACAAGCAGGAACCATAACTAAAATGCAGAAAAGGATCGCTCTTAAAGTACGAGGGTCAAATGGTTATTGGTGCGGGAAGAACCAGCACAAGGATAATGGGGAAATCACATGGGGTAACTGTGACCTTAAGATAATAAAATAAAAAGACAGATGGATCATAGACATAAGGAGAACAGCCCAAGACTTAGATAAATGATTTGATGTAGTACTTAGTGCTATATTTCCAGGGGGAAGGGTTGTTGAAGTAGTTATTCCTTGGGAAAATGGACTAAACCCCTTACATGCTAGAGCCCCAGCAGAAGCAGAAGGGAATGGAAGGAGGAGCTAAACAATGACTGGTATAGATGGGCACAATATACTACATTAAAGAAATAAAACTGTCTAATCTGCACCTCATCTCCTTTCAAATAATTAACAGTAGTTCCAAATCCCCACAATTACCAGGACTGTGCTATGTTCAACCACAACTTCTGTCATCTCAGGAACTCGGAAAGACCGTATTGCCCAGCAAAATGTTTGTCATATTTAGGAAATCCTGAATATAAACTATTTTATAATCAACCAGGATGGGGAGAGAAGTGTAAGCAATTAGACGTTAGAATAGAAACAAGGAAAAGGGAAGCACCAGAGAAATATCAAAAACACTATGAGCAAAAATATGAGTGTTACAATTACATTTTACATTTTAGTCATTTAGCAGACGCTCTTATCCAGAGCGACTTACAGGAGCAATTAGGGTTAAGTGCCTTGCTCAAGGGCACATTTACGTCATTTAGCAGACGCTCTTATCCAGAGCGACTCACCAATTGGTGCGTTCACCCTATAGCCAGTGGGATAACCACTTTACAGGATTACTTTATCCTATCCCAGGTATTCCTTAAAGAGGTGGGGTTTCAAGTGTCTCCGGAAGGTGGTGAGTGACTCCGCTGTCCTGGCGTCGTGAGGGAGCTTGTTCCACCATTGGGGTGCCAGAGCAGCGAACAGTTTTGACTGGGCTGAGCGGGAACTATGCTTCCGCAGAGGAAGGGGAGCCAGCAGGCCAGAGGTGGATGAACGCAATGCCCTCGTTTGGGTGTAGGGACTGATCAGAGCCCGAAGGTACAGAGGTGCCGTTCCCCTCACTGCTCCATAGGCAAGCACCATGGTCTTGTAGCGGATGCGAGCTTCAACTGGAAGCCAGTGGAGTGTGCGGAGGAGGGGGGTGACGTGAGAGAACTTGGGAAGGTTGAACACCAGACGGGCTGCGGCATTCTGGATCAGTTGTAGGGGTTTAATGGCACAGGCAGGGAGGCCAGCCAACAGCGAGTTGCAGTAGTCCAGACGGGAGATGACAAGTGCCTGGATTAGGACCTGTGCCGCTTCCTGTGTAAGGCAGGGTCGTACTCTCCGAATGTTGTAGAGCATGAACCTGCAGGAGGCGGGTCACCGCCTTGATGTTGGCGGAGAAGCGACAGGGTGTTGTCCAGGGTCACGCCTAGGCTCTTCGCACTCTGGGAGGAGGACACAGCGGAGTTGTCAACCGTGATGGCGAGATCATGGAACGGGCAGTCCTTCCCCGGGGAGGAAGAGCAGCTCCGTCTTGCCAGGGTTCAGCTTGAGGTGGTGATCCGTCATCCATACTGATATGTCTGCCAGACATGCAGAGATGCGATTCGCCACCTGGTTATCAGAAGGGGGAAAGGAGAAGATTAGTTGTGTATCGTCAGCGTAGCAATGATAGGAGAGGCCATGTGAGGATATGACAGAGCCAAGTGACTTGGTGTATAGGGAGAAAAGGAGAGGGCCTAGAACTGAGCCCTGGGGGACACCAGTGGTGAGAGCACGTGGTGCGGAGACAGCTTCTCGCCACGCCACTTGGTAGGAGCGACCGGTCAGGTAGGACGCAATCCAGGAGTGAGCCGCGCCGGAGATGCCCAGCTCGGAGAGGGTGGAGAGGAGGATCTGATGGTTCACAGTATCAAAGGCAGCAGACAGGTCTAGAAGGACAAGAGCAGAGGAGAGAGAGTTAGCTTTAGCAGTGCGGAGAGCCTCCGTGACACAGAGAAGAGCAGTCTCAGTTGAATGACCAGTCCTGAAACCTGACTGGTTTGGATCAAGAAGGTCATTCTGAGAGAGATAGCAAGAGAGTTGGCTAAAGACGGCACGCTCAATAGTTTTGGAAAGAAAAGAAAGAAGGGATACTGGTCTGTAGTTGTTGACATCAGTGGGATCGAGTGTTGGTTTCTTGAGAAGGGAGCAACTCTCGCTCTCTTGAAGACGGAAGGGACATGGCCAGCGGTCAAGGATGAGTTGATCAGCGAGGTGAGGTAGGGGAGAAGGTCACCGGAGATGGTCTGGAGAAGAGAGGAGGGGATGGGGTCAAGCGGGCAGGTTGTTGGGCGGCCTGCAGTCACAAGTCGCAGGATTTTATCTGGAGAGAGAGGGGAGAAAGAAGTCAAAGCATAGGGTAGGGCAGTGTGAGTAGGACCAGCAGTGTCATTAGACTTAACAAACGAGGATCGAATGTCGTCAACCTTCTTTTCAAAGTGGTTGACGAAGTCATCCACAGAGAGAGAGGAGGGGGGCGGGGGGATTCAGGAGGGAGGAAAATGTGGCAAAGAGCTTCCTAGGGTTAGAGGCAGATGCTTGGAATTTAGAGTGGTAGAAAGTGGCCTTAGCAGCAGAAACAGATGAAGAAAATGTAGAGAGGAGGGAGTGAAAAGATGCTAGGTCGGCAGGGAGTTTAGTTTTCTTCCATTTCCGCTCCGCTGCCCGGAGCTCTGTTCTGTGAGCTCGCAATGAGTCATCAAGCCACGGAGCTGGAGGGGAGGACCGAGCCGGCCGGGAGGATAGGGGACACAGAGAGTCAAAGGATGCAGAAAGGGAGGAGAGGAGGGTTGAGGAGGCAGAATCAGGAGATTGGAGGGAGAAGGATTGAGCAGAGGGAAGAGATGATAGGATGGAAGAGGAGAGAGTAGTGGGAGAGAGAGCGAAGGTTGCGGCGGCGCATTACCATCTGTGTAGGGGCAGAGTGAGTAGTGTGGGAGGAGAGCGAGAGAGAAAAGGAAACAAAGTAGTGGTCGGAGACATGGAGGGGAGTTGCAGTGAGATTAGTAGAAGAGCAGCATCTAGTAAAGATGAGGTCAAGCGTATTGCCTGCCTTGTGAGTAGGGGGACGGTGAGAGGGTGAGGTCAAAAGAGGAGAGAAGTGGAAAGAAGGAGGCAGAGAGAAATGAGTCAAATGTGGACATAGGGAGGTTGAAATCCCCCAAAACGGTGAGGGGTGAGCCATCCTCAGGAAAGGAACTTATCAAGGCGTCAAGCTCATTGATGAACTCTCCAAGGGAACCTGGAGGGCGATAGATGACAAGGATATTAAGCTTAAATGGGCTAGTGACTGTGACAGCATGGAATTCAAATGAGGAGATAGACAGATGGGTTAGGGGAAAAATTGAGAATGTCCACTTGGGAGAGATGAGGATTCCTGTGCCACCACCCCTCTGACCAGATGCTCTCGGGGTATGCGAGAACACATGGTCAGACGAGGAGAGAGCAGTAGGAGTAGCAGTGTTTTCAGTGGTAATCCATGTTTCCGTCAGCGCCAGGAAGTCGAGGGACTGGAGATTAGCATAGGCTGGGATGAAGTCAGCGTTGTTGGCAGCAGAACGGCAGTTCCAGAGGCTGCCTGAGACCTGGAACTCCAGGTGTGGGGTGCGTGCAGGGACCACCAGGTTAGAGAGGCAGCAGCCACGCGGTGTGGGGCGTTTGTGTAGCCTGTGCAGAGAGGAGAGAACAGGGATAGGCAGAGGCATAGTTGACAGGCTGTAGCAAATGGCTACAATAATGCAGAGGAGATCGGAATGAAATGAACTAAACATATAACATACAATAACATACAATAAAACAATTGGGTTATATAATTTGGGAGAATGTGGAACTATATGGCACTTAGATACAGATAGCCTTTAGAATGCAGATACCCCTCAAAAAAAGATATATCAGGCAGCAGGGTCAAGTACTGGAGTAATAGTTACCCCGGAGGTATGCGAAAATCAGACATTGGCATTGCCACTTATTGATCCATATGAGGCTCAGTCAGTGGCAATTGCTGATTTTTTCTGGGTCTGTCAGGGGAAACTAAGGACATTATTACCAAAAGGATGGACAGGGATCTGTGCCAGGGTACAATTAATACAAAAAGTTGAAATAGTTGACTGGAAGGCTTTAAAGGTTGATACACGAGATACTAAAATACAAAGATCAAAAAGGGCACATGAAACCGATCCGAACGTATAGATAGATGTTATAGGCCAGCCTAGAGGAATCCCCAATGAATTTAAAGCTAGGAGTGAAATTAAATCAGGATTTGGATAAATCCTAATAACAATTTGGAATGGATAATTTACATATATTACAATGTGAATTCTAACAGGAAGCCTTGCAACGACAAAGGATGACCATTTGACTGTCCTTATGGAAACCCAGAATGTGTATATGGGGTAGTGGCAGGAGGAGGATGGGCTTATCATGACTACAAGGACCAGCAGAAGCTGGAGAAATCTGGAAGTGAAGATATTAATCTCTTAGACTTAAATTGAGATCTAACTTGCTGATCCTGTGACTTTGCGATGAAGTCGACAGGGTGATAAGGGGAGTATATTAGAAATTGGTATTAAGAATAATTGATGAAGCATAATAATTTGTTATATAGTCAATGCTTATAGGGATGTTTTAGATTGGAAATGAACTCAACTAAACTGTTATGTTCTGTCCTTTCTCGATGATCCTATGGATGGTGTCTTGATGCATAGCAGAGATAATTCGGTCCAGAACGGTGTGAACCTCGATAAAAACAAAACAACCCTCTACCCAGCTGAAGATGAGCAACAAAGGCATTGAAGACGTTCCTGTTCAGCACCACTTCTACCAAGAGACCTCAATCAGAACCAGCATCCAATCAAAGCAATCAACTGCCTTTTCTCTTCTGCCTTTTCTCTCAAGAGTGTGACAGCAGTCCATGTGGAGTGGGAATGAAAAGAGATCTGTTCAAATACAAAATCTCTCATGGTGCTGGTATACTGGTTGGCAAATGGACAAAACAGAATGGGGGTAGAGGTGGGGCGGCTCAGGTGTGACATTGGAATTGGGACATTGTCATGGGCAATCCAAGTTGAACTATGAAGCTATCTGAAGAACATAATGAAGACACACCAGAAGATTGAGTGCCGGGGGAGGAAGGGATTATTGTTTGAGGTATTAGGTTGATTAAGGAGGCATTACACACTGCTAAATTTATAGTAATTTAGACAAAGAATGCATTGAGATACTGATCTGAAATTATTCTCCTTATGAGGAAGCTAATGCTAGAATTATGAATAATTATACTGTATGTTAATATAAATGTACATTCTGCCAGTGGCAATGGGGTGCTAAGGTGAGGGTTTTAACTTTGAGTGATGGAACCAAGGTGAAGAACTAAAAATTGTCATTCTAAATTTGTTTTGGATTAATTAATTTGATTATGAGTATGAGTTGTACTGATTGATTTGAATAAGTTATTAATATGTTAATAACTAAATATGTTGACACTGCAATTCATGTATTAGATATTGATATTGATTTTTTTGATTGTTATACTACTTGTGATATGGGTAAAGAAGTTATGTGAGCTAAAGATGTTGACACTGTTCTCAACATGCCCTAGATATTATGGTTAAAACAACGCTAAGTTAGTTTTAATATGTTAGGATACAAACACGTATATTGGTATTGTTTTGAGTAGAAATGCTGATATTGTATATTGTGAGTATAACCTTAAATGCAAGGATTGTGCTTGATAGCATAAACATAATTATTCTTATGTTAGTTACTATATTAATCATTATATACTTTTATAAGGATTTGGGACCAATGAAGTCCCATAGGGGGGATATGATGAAGAATTTTCAGTAAACTATTAGATAAACACATTTTTGCATGACAAGGGCTTGATTGATTGTACTACTTTTGATTCTAAACTGAATAAAAGTCCAATTTAGCCGCTATCATAGTCTAAGGAAGTGGGCGGAGCGGTCGAGAGGAGGAAACTGAGGATGGTGGGGGGGGAACCCAAGAGGGAGGGGCTTTAAGCGGAGATGTATGTGAAAAGTACTATGTAAACAGAGCTGGGATGTGAAAAGGGAGATGCTTTGCAAATCACCCAGGCTTTGTATTTGTAATGAAGTCTATCTTAATTCTGCAAAAACTCTTAAATACTTTGATTCTTTGATTAGTATAAGTACGACATTTTCCACATCAGATACTCCAGAGCTTTTTACCATCTTTCTTATATATCATTTATCTTTGTTTCACAGTACAGTTTCTTCTTCTTTTTGTTTAGTGTAGTTACGTGATTTCTCAATTTAATGTATGTTTGCCAATCTGCTGTTTTGCCAGATTTATTTTCCATTCCCTTAGACTCATCCCTCTCAGCCATATAATTGTTCAATCCATGGGGATTCGGCAATTTTTTTACAGTTGAGTCATTTAGCAGACGCTCTTATCCAGAGTGACTTACAGTAGTGAGTGCATACATTTTCATATTTGTTACGTTACAGCCTTATTCTTAAATGGATTTAATCAGTCTTTATAAAGTTAAATATCTACAGTGAGGGAAAAAAGTATTTGATCCCCTGCTGATTTTGTACGTTTGCCCACTGACAAAGAAATTATCAGTCTATAATTTTAATGGTAGGTTTATTTGAACAGTGAGAGACAGAATAACAACAACAAAAATCCTGAAAAAAACGCATGTCAAAAGTGTTATAAATTGGTTTGCATTTTAATGAGGGAAATAAGTATTTCACCCCCTCTCAATCAGAAATATGACAGTAGACTGCAGTAACAGGACAGTAGACTGTAGTAACAGGACAGTAGACTGCAGTAACAGGACAGTAGACTGCAGTAACAGGACAGTAGACTAGTAAAAGGACAGTAGAATGTAGTAACAGGACAGTAGACTGTAGTAACAGTACAGTAGAAAGCAGTAACAGTACAGTAGACTGTAGTAACAGTACAGTAGAAAGCAGTAACAGTACAGTAGAATGTAGTAACAGGACAGTAGACTGCAGTAACAGGACAGTAGACTGCAGTAACAGGACAGTAGACAATACATTTACATTTACGTCATTTAGCAGACGCTCTTATCCAGAGCGACTTACAAATTGGTGCATTCACCTTATAGCCAGTGGGATAACCACTTTACAATATGTTTTTTTTTTTCTTTCTTTGGGGTGGGGTAAGGGGGGTAGAAGGATTCCTCTATCCTATCCCAGGTATTCCTTAAAGAGGTGGGGTTTCAAGTGTCTCCGGAAGGTGGTGAGTGACTCCGCTGTCCTGGCGTCGTGAGGGAGCTTGTTCCACCATTGGGGTGCCAGAGCAGCGAACAGTTTTGACTGGGCTGAGCGGGAACTGTGCTTCCGCAGAGGTAGGGGGTCCAACAGGCCAGAGGTGGATGAACGTAATGCCCTCGTTTGGGTGTAGGGACTGATGAGAGCCTGAAGGTACGGAGGTGCCGTTCCCCTCACAGCTCCGTAGGCAAGCACCATGGTCTTGTAGCAGATGCAAGCTTCAACTGGAAGCCAGTGGAGTGTGCGGAGGAGCGGGGTGACGTGAGAGAACTTGGGAAGGTTGAACACCAGACGGGCTGCGGCATTCTGGATGAGTTGTAGGGGTTTAATGGCACAGGCAGGGAGCCCAGCCAACAGCGAGTTGCAGTAATCCAGACGGGAGATGACAAGTGCCTGGATTAGGACCTGTGCCGCTTCCTGTGTAGGGCAGGGTCATACTCTCCGAATGTTGTAGAGCATGAACCTACAGGATCGGGTCACCGCCTTGATGTTAGCGGAGAACGACAGGGTGTTGTCCAGGGTCACGCCAAGTCTCTTCGCACTCTGGGAGGAGGACACAACGGAGTTGTCAACCGTGATGGCGAGATCATGGAACGGGCAGTTCTTCCCCGGGAGGAAGAGCAGCTCCGTCTTGCCGAGGTTCAGCTTAATGTGCTTCTTCTTGAGCCACTCCTTTGTTGCCTTGGCCGTGTGTTTTGGGTTATTGTCATGCTGGAATACCCATCCACGACCCATTTTCAATGCCCTGGCTGAGGGAAGGAGGATCTCACCCAAGATTTGACGGTACATGGCCCTGTCCATCGTCCCTTTGATGCGGTGAAGTTGTCCTGTCCCCTTAGCAGAAAAACACCCCCAAAAGCATATTGTTTCCACCTCCATGTTTGACGGTGGGGATGGTGTTCTTGGGGTCATAGGCAGCATTCCTCCTCCTCCAAACACGGCGAGTTGAGTTGATGCCAAAGAGCTCCATTTTGGTCTCATCTGACCACAACACTTTCACCCAGTTCTCCACTAAATCATTCAGATGTTCATTGGCAAACTTCAGACAGGCATGTATATGTGCTTTCTTGAGCAGGGGGACCTTGCGGGCGCTGCCGGATTTCAGTCCTTCACGGCGTAGTGTGTTACCAATTGTTTTCTTGGTGACTATGGTCCCAGCTGCCTTGAGATCATTGACAATATCCTCCCGTGTAGTTCTGGGCTGATTCCTCACCGTTCTCATGATCATTGCAAATCTTTCTGATTGAGAGGGGGTCAAATACTTATTTCCCTCATTAAAATGCAAATCAATTTATAACAATTTTTTGTTTTTATTCTGTCTCTCACTGTTCAAATAAACCTACCATTAAAATTATAGACTGATCATTTCTTTGTCAGTGGGCAAACGTACAAAATCAGCAGGGGATCAAATAAATGTTTCCCTCACTGTAGATATTACTTGAATGTTCTTTTCCTTCTAGGATTTCGAAGTAGCTTCAGACTGAACATTACTTAGTTCCAGGTTGGATGATATTTTCGGATTTCTGTTGTGCTTCTTTGCTGGTTTGTCAGAAAGGTTGCTGGATAGTCCTTGGCAATAAGAATCCTTGGTAATAAAAATCCTTCCAGAATCCTTCCAGGTAATGTTGTCCAAAATCAGGTTGTAGGTTTGAAGGTTATGTTGTGGAGGGTAGTATCCTGTACTTGACACCCAGCGTCATAACACGGTCATAACCATGTCATAATGTTTATAACAGCTGACATAACTTGTCATAACCTGTCATAATATGGTCATAACACTGCCATGACCCATATATTTACACCTGTTGTGACACATATTTAGTTATTTTATGGCTTATTATGACACCTACATAAGTGTGTCAAAACCCACATTTATTAAAATGTATTTTTCCCTGCCAAGAAGTTTCCTTTCGTTTAAAAGTTTGTTTCTTAAGTCCTTTGTTTTTGTTGTAATTAATTATTTACAGTCCTCCTGAGTGGTGCAGTGGTCTAAGGCACTGCATCGCAGTGCTAGCTGTGCCACTAGAGATCCTGGTTTGAATCCAGGCTCTGTCGTAGCCGGCTGCGACCGGGAGACCCAAGGGGCGTTGCACAATTGGCCCAGGGTCGTCCAGGGTAGGGGAGGGAATGGCCGGCAGGGATGTAGCTAGCTAACTCACCACCTAGACTAGCTGGCGAGTAGCTATTAGCAACGGTATAGTTGTTTCACGCCTGAGAGTGCCTGTAATTAAGCCAGCTGGCTGCCTACAATAATTACATACAATAATTGCCTACCATTCAGCTGTTTTCTAACCTCATTGTCTGAACCGTTAACGTTAGGCAGCAAGTGGCTACTGTGCTCGAAAATTAGCAAGCTTGTTGCAACCTGGATAGCTACTTGTAAACAATAGCTGGAACGACCGAGCGAACAGACGCGAACTGGCTGAGTCAATTCAGTGGCTAGCTTTGCACTTGGCTAGCTAACAGTAGCTGCTAGGGGTAAGTCATAACCTACACTTGTGTTTTGTTTTTTACATATTGATAGCCCGAGTTGCTCAAGGAATTCGGGACATGGGTGACTAGTTAACGTTAGTTTGGCTCTCTCTGTGTGTTCGTGCCGTGAAAGGAGGGGTTCTTCTTTGTCTGAAAGCAATGGCTAGCTAGTTTGCTAACTATTCTAGCTAACTAACTGGCTGAATAAGTTGACGACGGACTCGCTCAAGCTGTCGGGACTAACCCACAATGTTAGACACGGACGATCTGCTTGTGTGTTGATACACTGGTGGTTGTTGTGGCTGAGTATTGGCGCTAAACCCTGCTGTTGGAGACCGGCATGCTAGCTGGCTGTGGAGTCTTATGACGAGGTGCCCGGACGCTTTTCACGGAATAATACTGCACCTAGTTAGCTAGCTGAATAAACTAGGTTAGTCTATTCCTAGAAAACATTGAACCGCTGTAGTTTACAACAATTATAGTTTCTGAGGTGGAAGTTGGGAGAGTTATATTTGGGAGTTGTGGTGAGGGAGGCCCCGCTCTCTCCTTTCCCAGATGTTTAGTTCATTTTATTCCGATCTCCTCTGCATTATTGTAGCCAACTGCTGCAGCCTGTCAACTATGCCTCTGCCTATCCCTGTTCTCTCCTCTCCGCACAGGCTACACAAACGCCTCACACCGCGTGGCTGCTGCCTCTCTAACCTGGTGGTCCCTGCACGCACGACCCACGTGGAGTTCCAGGTCTCAGGCAGCCTCTGGAACTGCCGTTCTAATGCCAACAAGGCAGACTTCATCCCAGCCTATGTTACCCTCCAGTCCCTCGACTTCTTGGCGCTAACGGAAACATGGATTACCACTGAAAACACTGCTACTCCTGCTGCTCTCTCGTCGTCTGACCATGTGTTCTCGCATACCCCGAGAGCATCTGGTCAGCGGGGTGGTGGCACAGGAATCCTCATCTCTCCCAAGTGGACATTCTCAATTTTTCCCCTGACCCATCTGTCTGTCTCCTCATTTGAATTCCATGCTGTCACAGTCACTAGCCCATTTAAGCTTAATATCCTTGTCATCTATCGCCCTCCAGGTTCCCTTGGAGAGTTCATCAATGAGCTTGACGCCTTGATAAGTTCCTTTCCTGAGGATGGCTCACCCCTCACAGTTCTGGGGGATTTCAACCTCCCTACGTCTACATTTGACTCATTTCTCTTTCTCCTTCTTTCCACTCCTCTCCTCTTTTGACCTCACCCTCTCACCGTCCCCCCCTACTCACAAGGCAGGCAATACGCTTGACCTCATCTTTACTAGATGCTGTTCTTCTACTAATCTCACTGCAACTCCCCTCCAAGTCTCCGACCACTACTTTGTATCCTTTTCTCTCTCCCTCTCCTCCAACACTACTCACTCTGCCCCTACACAGATGGTAATGCGCCGTCACAACCTTCGCTCTCTCTCTCCCGCTACTCTCTCCTCTTCCATCCTATCATCTCTTCCCTCTGCTCAATCCTTCGCCCTCCAATCTCCTGATTCTGCCTCCTCAACCCTCCTCTCCTCCCTTTCTGCATCCTTTGACTCTTTATGTCCCCTATCCTCCCGGCCGGCTCGGTCCTCCCCTCCAGCTCCGTGGCTTGATGACTCATTGCGAGCTCACAGAACAGAGCTCCGGGCAGCTGAGCGGAAATGGAAGAAAACTAGACTCCCTGCAGACCTGGCATCTTTTCACTCCCTCCTCTCTACATTTTCTTCATCTGTTTCTGCTGCTAAGGCCACTTTCTACCACTCTAAATTCCAAGCATCCGCCTCTAACCCTAGGAAGCTCTTTGCCACATTCTCCTCCCTGCTGAATCCCCCCTCCTCCCTCTCTGTGGATGACTTCGTCAACCATTTTGAAAAGAAGGTTGACGACATCCGATCCTCGTTTGTTAAGTCAAATGACACTGCTGGTCCTGCTCACACTGCCCTACCCTATGCTTTGACTTCTTTCTCCCCTCTCTCTCCAGATAAAATCTTGCGACTTGTGACGACAGGCCGCCCAATCTTAAATAAACATGCCCCATTCAAAAAATACAGAACTAAGAACCGATATAGCCCCTGGTTCTCCTCAGACTTGACTGCCCTTGACCAGCACAAAAACATCCTGTGGCGTACAGCATTAGCATCAAATAGCCCCCGCGATATGCAACTTTTCAGGGAAGTTAGGAACCAATATACACAAGCAGTCAGGAAAGCAAAGGCTAACTTTTTCAAACAGAAATTTGCATCCTGTAGCACTAACTCCAAAAAGTTTTGGGACACTGTAAAGTCCATGGAGAATAAGAGCACTTCCTCCCAGCTGCCCACTGCACTGAGGCTAGGAAACACTATCACCACCGATAAATCTACAATAATCGAGAATTTCAACAAGCATTTTGCTACAGCTGGCCATGCTTTCCATCTGGCTACCACTAACCCGGCCACCAACTCTGCACCCTCTGCTGCAACTTGCCCATGCCCCCCGCTTCTCCTTCACACAAATTCAGACAGCTGATGTTTTGAAAGCGCTGCAAAATCTGGACCCCTACAAATCAGCTGGGCTAGACAATCTGGACCCTTTCTTTCTAAAACTAGCCGCCGAAATTGTCGCTACCCCTATTACTAGTCTGTTCAACCTCTCTTTCATAACGTCTGAGATCCCCAGAGATTGGAAAGCTGCCGCGGTCATCCCCCCTCTTCAAAGGGGGTGACACTCTAGATCCAAATTGCTACAGACCTATATCCATCCTGCCCTGCCTTTCGAAAGTATTCGAAAGCCAAGTTAACAAACAGATAATCGACCATTTCGAATACCACCGTACCTTCTTCGCTATGCAATCCGGTTTCCGAGCTGGTCACGGGTGCACTTCAGCCACGCTCAAGGTCCTAAACGATATTATAACCGCGATTGATAATAGACAGTACTGTGCAGCCGTCTTCATCGACCTGGCCAAGGCTTTCAACTCTGTCAACCACCGCATTCTTATTGGCAGACTAAATAGCCTTGGTTTCTCAAATGACTGCCTCGCCTGGTTCACCAACTACTTCTCAGATAGAGTTCAGTGTGTCAAATCGGAGGGCCTGTTGTCTGGACCTATGGCAGTCTCTATGGGGGTGCCACAGGGTTCAATTCTTGGGCCGACACTTTTCTCTGTGTATATCAATGATGTCGCTCTTGCTGCTGGTGACTCTCAGATCCACCTCTACGCAGACGACACCATTTTGTATACATCTGGCCCTTCATTGGACACTGTGTTAACAAACCTCCAAACGAGCTTCAATGCCATACAACAATCCTTCAGTAGCCTCCAACTGCTCTTAAACACTAGTAAAACTAAATGCATGCTTTTCAATCGAACGCTGCTGGCACCCGCCCACCCGACTAGAATCACCACTCTCGACGGGTCTGACCTAGAGTATGTGGACAACTACAAATACCTAGGTGTCTGGTTAGACTGTAAACTCAACTTCCAGACTCACATAAAGAATCTCCAATCCAAAGTTAAATCTAGAATCGGCTTCCTATTTCGCAACAAAGCCTCCTTCACTCATGCTGCCAAACATGCCCTCGTAAAACTGACTATCCTACCGATCCTTGACTTCGGCGATGTCATTTACAAAATAGCCTCCAACACTCTACTCAGCAAATTGGATGTAGTCTATCACAGTGCCATCCGTTTTGTCTCCAAAGCCCCATACACTAACCACTGTGACCTGTACGCTCTTGTTGGCTGGTCCTCACTACATGTTCGTCGTCAAACCCACTGGCTCCAGGCCATCTATAAATCACTGCTAGGCAAATCCCCGCCTTATCTTAGCTCATTGGTCACCATAGCAGCACCCACCCGTAGTCTGCGCTCCAGCAGGTATATCTCACTGGTCATTCCCAAAGCCAACACCTCCTTTGGCCGCCATTCCTTCCAGTTCTCTGCTGCCAATGACTGGAACGAATTGCAAAAATCTCTGAAGCTGGAGACTCTTATCTCCCTCAATAACTTTAAGCATCAGTTGTCAGAGCACCTTACCGATCACTGCACCTGTACACAGCCCATCTGAAATTAGCCCACCCAACTACCTCATCCCTATATTGTTATTTATTTTGCTCTTTTGCACCCCAGTATCTCTATTTGCACATAATCTCTTGCACATCTAGCATTCCAGTGTTAATACTATTGTAATTATTCTGCACTATAGCCTATTTACTGCCTTACCTCCATAACTTGCTACATTTGCACACACTGTATATATATTTTCTGTTGTATTTCTGACTTTATGTTTTTTACCCCATATGTAACTCTGTGTTGTTGTTTTTTATTGCACTACTATGCTTTATCTTGGCCAGGTCGCAGTTGTAAATGAGAACCTGTTCTCAACTGGCTTACCTGGTTAAATAAAGGTGAAATAAAAAATAAAATAAAAAAACAACCTGCCCGCTTGACCCTATCCCCTCCTCTCTTCTCCAGACCATCTCCGGTGACCTTCTCCCTTACCTCACCTCGCTGATCAACTCATCCTTGACCGCTGGCTATGTCCCTTCCGTCTTCAAGAGAGCGAGAGTTGCACCCCTTCTCAAAAAACCAACACTCGATCCCTCTGATGTCAACAACTACAGACCAGTATCCCTTCTTTCTTTTCTCTCCAAAACTATTGAGCGTGCCGTCTTTAGCCAACTCTCTTGCTATCTCTCTCAGAATGACCTTCTTGATCCAAACCAGTCAGGTTTCAAGACTGGTCATTCAACTGAGACTGCTCTTCTCTGTGTCACAGAGGCTCTCCGCACTGCTAAAGCTAACTCTCTCTCCTCTGCTCTTGTCCTTCTAGACCTGTCTGCTGCCTTTGATACTGTGAACCATCAGATCCTCCTCTCCACCCTCTCCGAGCTGTGCATCTCCGGCATGGCTCACTCTTGGATTGCGTCCTACCTGACCGGTCGCTCCTACCAAGTGGCGTGGCGAGAAGCTGTCTCCGCACCACGTGCTCTCACCACTGGTGTCCCCCAGGGCACAGTTCTAGGCCCTCTCCTATACTCGCTATCCACCAAGTCACTTGGCTCTGTCATATCCTCACATGGCCTCTCCTATCATTGCTACGCTGACGACACACTACTAATCTTCTCCTTTCCCCCTTCTGATAACCAGGTGGCGAATCGCATCTCTGCATGTCTGGCAGACATATCAGTATGGATGACGGATCACCACCTCAAGCTGAACCTCGGCAAGACGGAGCTGCTCTTCCTCCCGGGGAAGGACTGCCCGTTCCATGATCTCGCCATCACGGTTGACAACTCCGTTGTGTCCTCCTCCCAGAGTGCGAAGAGCCTTGGCGTGACCCTGGACAACACCCTGTCGTTCTCCGCTAACATCAAGGCGGTGACCCGATCCTGTAGGTTCATGCTCTACAACATTCGGAGAGTACGACCCTGCCTTACACAGGAAGCGGCACAGGTCCTAATCCAGGCACTTGTCATCTCCCGTCTGGATTACTGCAACTCGCTGTTGGCTGGGCTCCCTGCCTGTGCCATTAAACCCCTACAACTCATCCAGAATGCCGCAGCCCGTCTGGTGTTCAACCTTCCCAAGTTCTCTCACGTCACCCCGCTCCTCCGCACACTCCACTGGCTTCCAGTTGAAGCGCGCATCTGCTACAAGACCATGGTGCTTGCCTACGGAGCTGTGAGGGGAACGGCACCTCCGTACCTTCAGGCTCTGATCAGTCCCTACACCCAAACGAGGGCACTGCGTTCATCCACCTCTGGCCTGCTGGCTCCCTATCTCTGCGGAAGCATAGTTCCCGCTCAGCCCAGTCAAAACTGTTCGCTGCTCTGGCACCCCAATGGTGGAACAAGCTCCCTCACGACGCCAGGACAGCGGAGTCACTCACCACCTTCCGGAGACATTTGAAACCCCACCTCTTTAAGGAATACCTGGGATAGGATAAAGTAATCCTTCTACCCCCCCTTTACTCCAACCCTCTGGATAAGAGCGTCTGCTAAATGACATAAATGTAAAAATGTAAAATGTAGCTCAGTTGGTAGAGCAGGTTGTGGGTTCGTTTCCCACGGGGGGCTAGTATGAAAAATATATAATAATCATTAAAAAAAATATGTATGCACTCATTAACTAAGTCGCTCTGAATAATAGCATCTCCTAAATGACTAAAATGTAATGTTTATTTCATCATATTTTAAACAACTTGTAAAAAATACACTTTATGACACTGTCAAATCAAACCAATTTGTATTTGTCACATGCGCCGAATACAACAGGTGTAGACCTTACAGTGAAATGCTTACTTACAAGCCCTTAACCAACAATGCAGTTTTAATAAAGAATACCCCCCCCCCAAAAAAATAAATAAATTACAATATAGAATTATATGAAATAAAAGTAACAAATAATTAATGAGCAGCAGTACAAATAACAATAGCGAGGCTATATACAGGGGGGTACCGGTACCGAGTCAATGTGCGGGGGCACCGGTTAGTTGATGTAATTGAGGTAATATGTACATGTAGATAGAGTTATTAAAGTGACTATGCGTAGATAATAAACAGAGAGTAGCAGCAGCATAAAAGAGGGGGGGGGGGGGGCAATGCAATGCAAATAGTCCGGGTAGCCATTTGATTAGATGTTCAGGAGTCTTATGGCTTGGGGGTAGAAGCTGTTTAGAAGCCTCTTGGACCTAGACTTGGCGCACCGGTACCGCTTGCCGTGCGGTAGCAGAGAGAACAGTCTATGACTAGGGTGGCTGGAGTCTTTGACAATTTTTAGGGCCTTCCTCTGACACCGCCTGTTATTGAGGTCCTGGATGGCAGGAAGCTTGGCCCCAGTGATGTACTGGGCCGTACGCACTACCCTCTGTAGTGCCTTGCGGTTGGAGGCCGAGCAGTTGCCATACCAGGCAGTGATGCAACCAGTCAGGATGCTCTCGATGGTGCAGCTGTAGAACCTTTTGAGGACCCATGCCAAATCTTTTCAGTCTCCTTAGGGGGAATAGGTTTTGTTGTGCCCTCTTCACGACTGTCTTGGTGTGCTTGGACCATGTTAGTTTGTTGGTTATGTGGACACCACTTGAAGCTCTCAACCTGTTCCACTACAGCCCCGTCGATGAGAATGGGGGCGTGCTCGGCCCTCTTATTTTTCCTGTAGTCCACAATCATCTCCTTTGTCTTGATCACGTTGAGGGAGAGGTTGTTATCCTGGCACCACATGGCCAGGTCTCTGACCTCCTCCCCATAGGCTGTCTCGTCGTTGTCGGTGATCAGGCCTACCACTGTTGTGTCATTGGCAAACTTAATGATGGTGTTGGAGTCGTGCCTGGCCATGCAGTCATGAGTGAACAGGGAGTACAGGAGGGGACTGAGCACGCACCCCTGAGGGGCCCCTGTGTTGAGGGTCAGCGTGGCAGATGTGTTGTTACCTACCCTTACCACCTGGGGGGCGGCCCATCAGGAAGTCCAGCATCCAGTTGCAGAGGGAGGTGTTTAGTCTCAGGGTCCTTAGCTTAGTGATGAGCTTTGAGGGCACTATGGTGTTGAATGCTGAGCTGTAGTCAATGAATAGCATTCTCACATAGGTGTTCCTTTTGTCCAGGTGTGAAAGGGCAGTTTTGAGCGCAATAGAGATTGCATCATCTATGGATCTGTTGGGGCGGTATGCAAATTAGAGTGGGTCTAGGGTTTCTGGGATAATGGTGTTGATGTGAGCCAAAGCACTTCATGGCTACAGCCGTGAGTGCTACGGGTCGATAGTCATTTAGGCAGGTTACCTTAGTGTTCTTGGGCACAGGGACTATGGTGGTCTGCTTGAAACATGTTAGTATTACAGACTCAGACAGGGTGAGTTTGAAAATGTCAGAGATGACTCTTGCCAGTTGGTCAGCGCATGGAGTACACATCCTGGTAATCCATCTGGCCCTGCAGCCTTGTGAATGTTGACCTGTTTAAAAGTCTTACTCACATCGGCTACGGAGAGCGTGATCACACAGTCGTCCGGAACAGCTGATGCTCTCATGCATGTTTCAGTGTTACTTGCCTCGAAGCGAGCATAGAAGTCATTTAGCTCATCTGGTAGGTTCGTGTCACTGGGCAGCTCGTGGCTGTGCTTCCCTTTGTAGTCTGTAATAGTTTGCAAGCCCTGCCACATCCGACGAGCGTCGGAGCCGGTGTTGTACGATTTTGATCTTAGTCCTGTATTGACGCTTTGCCTGTTTGATGGTTCGTCGGAGGGCATAGCGGGATTTCTTATAAGCTTCCGGGTTAGAGTCCCGCTCCTTGAAAGCGCCAGCTCTGCCCTTTAGATCAATGCTGATGTTGTCTGTAATCCATGGCTTTTGGTTGGATTATGTACATACAGTCACTGTGGGGACGACGTCATCGATGAACTTATTGATGAAGCCAGTGACTGATGTGGTAAACTCCTCAATGCCATCGGAAGAATCCCAGAACATAGTCCAGTCTGTGCTAGATAAACAGTCCTGTAGAATATAGATGAAAACTCTCTTGGTAGATAGTGTGGTCTACAGTTTATCATGAGATACTCTACCTCAGGCGACCAAAACCTTGAGAATTCCTTAGATATCGTACACAAGCTGTTGTTTACAAATATACATAGACCGCCACCCCTTGTCTTACCAGAGGCTGCTGTTCTATCCTGCCGATACAGTGAATAACCCGCCAGCTGTATGTTATTAATGTCTTCGTTCAGCCACGACTTGGTGAAACATAAGATATTACAGTTTTTAAAGTCCCGTTGGTAGGATTTTCATGCCTGTAGTTCGTCCACTTTATTATCAAGCAATTGTAAATTGGTCAATAGTATCGATGGCAAAGGCAGATTAGCCACTCGTCGCCGGCTCCTTACCAAACACCCCGATCTCCTTCTGCGATATCTCCTTTTCTTTCTACTGTGAATGACGGGATGAGGGCCCTGTCAGGTGTCTGGAGCAAATCCCTCTCGTCCGACTCATTAAAGAACAATTATTCATCCAGTTCAAGGTGATAATCTCTGTTCTCATGTCCAGATGCTCTTTTCGGTCATAAGAGACGGTAGCAGCAACATTATGTACAAATTAAGTTGCAAACAATGTGAAAAAACACACAAAATAGGTGCATGTCTGACATCAATGTGTTTGTGCAGGTCCGGGATAAGATTGCACATTAGATCACAGGACACCAGATAAGACAGAAGAATTACACCGGATAGGACAGACTGACCTTACCAATGAGGAGGTCTGCGTCTTGTGACCGTAGCGTTCGTGTAGGTATGTACGGCAGGACCAAATCGGAGACATAGGTAGAAGCAAGCCTATGTAATGCTTTGTAGGTTAGCAGTAAAACCTTGAAATCAGCCCTAGCCTTAACAGGAAGCCAGTGTAGAGAGGCTAGCACTGGAGTAATATGATCAAGTCAAGATTCTAACAGACATATTTAGCACTAGCTGAAATGTATTTAGTGCTTTATCTGGCTAGCCAGAGAGTAAAGCATTGCAGTAGTCTAATCTTGAAGTGACAAGAGCATGAATTAGCTTTTCTGCAGAATTTTTTGACAAAAAGTTACTGATTTTTGCAAGGTTACGAAGATGGAAAAAATATGCTCTTGAAATTTTTTTGATATGTACGTCAAGAGAAAAATCAGGGTCCAGAGTAACGCCGCGGTCCAGTTTTATTTGAGACGACTGTACAACCATCAAGATTAATTGTCAGATCAAACAGCAGATCTTTGTTTCTTGGGACCTAGAACTTGCATCTCTGTATTGTCCGAGTTTAAAAGTTAAACATTTGCAGCCATCCACTTCCTTATGTCTGAAACATAGGCTTCCAGGGTCAGCAATTTTGGGGCTTCAAAATGTTCAGCTGTGTGTTTGCATAGCACTGAAAGTTGACATTGTGTTTCTGAATGACATCACCAAGAGGTAGAATATATAGTGAAAACAATAACGGTCCTTAAACGGAACCTTTAGGAACACTGAAACTTATCATTGATTTATCAGAGGACAAACCATCCACAGAGACGAACTGATATCTTTCCGATAAGTAAGATTGTCCATGTAGACCAAATAGGGTTTCCAATCTCTCCAAAATAATGTGGTGATCGATGGTGTCAAAAGAGGCACAAGGACAGACAGAGACCCTTGGTCTGACGCCATTAAAAGGTAATTTACCACTTCACGAGTGGGTATAAAACCAGACTGGAGAGTTTCGTATTCATTATTTGCCTTCAGGAAAGCAATAAATTGCTGAGCAACTTTTTCTAAAATGTTTGAGAGAATGGGAGATATGATATAGGCTGAACATTGTTTTATTTCAAGGTATGGCCTTTTCAAGAGAGGCTAAAGCTGTGGATAGGGAGCCATTTATTACTGCCACTTTTAGTGAGTTTGGTACACATTCAGAGGACGGGAAGCCATTTATTATGTTCAACATAGGAGGGCCAAGCACAGGAAGTATTTATTTCAGTAGTTTAGTTGGAGTAGGGTCCAGTAGACAGCTGTAAGGTTTAGAGGCCATTACTATTTTCAGGAATGTGTCGAGAGATACAGGATAAAAATAAACGTGCTGTCTAAAGACAACATCAGAATATTACTGTCTAAATACAACTGAAGAATATTGTTGTATAAAGCTAATGGCAGAATATTACTGGATTCTGAAGACAACGATATAATATTACTGGAGTCTTAAGACAACAGCAGAACATTACTGTCTAAATGCAACATCCGAATATAATTGTCTAAATGCAACAGCAGAATATTACTGGTCTAAAGACAACGGCAGAATATTACTGGAGTCTAAAGACAACAGCAGAACATTACTGTCTAAATGCTTTTAGAAAGTAATATTCTGCTTTGGTCTGTAGACTCCAAGGAATATTCTGCTGTTGTCTTTAGACAGTAATATTCTGCTGTTGTCTATAGACATAAATATTCTGCTGTTGATTTAGACATAAATATTCTGCTGTTGTCTATAGACATAAATATTCTGCTGTTGTCTATAGACATAAATATTCTGCTGTTGTCTATAGACATAAATATTCTGCTGTTGTCTAGGGACATAAATATTCTGCTGTTGTCTTTAGACATAAATATTTTGCTGTTGTCTATAGACATAAATGTTCTGCTGTTGACTATAGACATAAATATTCTGCTGTTGTCTTTAGACATAAATATTCTGCTGTTGTCTATAGACATACATATTCTGCTGTTGTCTATAGACGTAAATATACTGCTGTTGTCTATACATAAATATTCTGCTGTTGTCTATAGACATACATATTCTGCTGTTGTCTTTAGACAGTAATATTCTGGTGTTGTCTTTAGACATAAATATTCTGCTGTTGTCTATAGACGTAAATATACTGCTGTTGTCTATACATAAATATTCTGCTGCTGTCTATAGACAAAAATATTTTGCTGTTGTCTTTAGACATAAATATTCTGCTGTTGTCTATAGACAAATATTCTGCTGTTGTCTATAGACATAAATATTCTGCTGTTGTCTATAGACATAAATATTCTGCTGTTGTCTATAGACATAAATATTCTGCTGTTGTCTTTAGATATAAATATTCTGCTGTTGTCTATAGACATAAATATTCTGCTGTTGACTATAGACATTCATATTCTGCTGTTGTCTTTAGTCATAAATATTCTGCTGTTGTCTATAGACATAAATATTCTGCTGTTGTCTATAGACAAATATTCTGCTGTTGTCTATAGACATAAATATTCTGCTGTTGTCTATAGACATAAATATTCTGCTGTTGTCTTTAGACATAAATATTCTGCTGTTGTCTATAGACATAAATATTCTGATGTTGACTATAGACATTCATATTCTGCTGTTGTCTTTAGTCATAAATATTCTGCTGTTTTCTATAGACATAAATATTCTGCTGTTGTCTATAGACATAAATATTCTGCTGTTGTCTTTAGACATAAATATTCTGCTGTTGTCTATATACATAAATATTCTGCTGTTGTATATAGACATAAATATTATGCTGTTGTCTACAGACATTAATATTCTGCTGTTGTCTATAGACATAAATATTCTGCTGTTGTCTTTAGACATAAACATTCTGCTGTTGTCTATAGACAAAAATATTCTGCTGTTGTCTATAGACATAAATATTCTGCTGTTGTCTTTAGACATAAATATTCTGCTGTTGTCTATAGACGTAAATATTTTGCTGTTGTATATAGACATAAATATTCTTCTGTTGTCTATAGACATAAATATTCTGCTGTTGACTATAGACATAAATATTCTGCTTTTGTATTTAGACATAAATATTCTGCTGTTGTCTATAGACATAAATATTCTGCTGTTGTCTATACATAAATATTCTGCTGTTGTCTATAGACCAGTAATATTCTGCTATTGTCTTTAGACATACATATTCTGCTGTTGTCTATAGACATAAATACTCTGCTGTTGTCTACAGACATAAATATTCTGCTGTTGTCTATAGACATAAATATTCTGCTGTTGTCTATAGACATTAATGTTCTGCTGTTGTCTATACACATAAATATTCTGCTGTTGTCTTTAGACATAAATATTCTGCTGTTGTCTTTAGACATAAATATTCTGCTGTTGTCTATAGACGTAAATATTCTGCTGTTGTCTATAGACATAAATATTCTGCTGTTGTCTATAGACAAAAATATTCCGCTGTTGTCTATAGACATAAATATTCTGCTGTTGTCTTTAGACATAAATATTCTGCTGTTGTCTATAGACGTACATATTTTGCTGTTGTCTATAGACATAAATATTCTGCTGTTGTCTTTAGACATAAATATTCTGCTGTTGTCTATATACATTAATATTCTGCTGTTGTATATAGACATAAATATTCTGCTGTTGTCTATAGACATAAATATTCTGCTGTTGTCTATAGACATAAATATTCTGCTGTTGTCTTTAGACATAAATATTCTGCTGTTGTCTATAGACATAAATATTCTGCTGTTGTCTATAGAGAAAAATATTCTGCTGTTGTCTATAGACATAAATATTCTGCTGTTGTCTTTAGACATAAATATTCTGCTGTTGTCTATAGACATAAATATTCTGCTGTTGACTATAGACATAAATATTCTGCTTTTGTATTTAGACATAAATATTCTGCTGTTGTCTATAGACATAAATATTCTGCTGTTGTCTATAGACATAAATATTCTGCTGTTGTCTTTAGACATAAATATTCTGCTGTTGTCTATAGACATAAATATTCTGCTGTTGTCTATAGACATAAATATTCTGCTGTTGTCTTTAGACATAAATATTCTGCTGTTGACTATAGACATAAATATTCTGCTGTTGTCTTTAGACTTAAATATTCTGCTGTTGGCTTTAGACATAAATATTCTGCTGTTGTCTATAGACATAAATATTCTGCTGTTGTCTATAGACATAAATATTCTGCTGTTGTCTATAGACATAAATATTCTGCTGTTGTCTTTAGACATAAATATTCTGCTGTTGTCTTTAGACATAAATATTCTGCTGTTGTCTATAGACATAAATATTCTGCTGTTGTCTATAGACATAAATATTCTGCTGTTGTCTTTAGACATAAATATTCTGCTGTTGTCTATAGACATAAATATTCTGCTGTTGACTATAGACATAAATATTCTGCTTTTGTATTTAGACATAAATATTCTGCTGTTGTCTATAGACATAAATATTCTGCTGTTGTCTATAGACATAAATATTCTGCTGTTGTCTTTAGACATAAATATTCTACTATTGTCTTTAGACACCAGTAATGTTCTGCTTTTGTCTTTAGACATTAATATTCTCTTCTTGACTTTTGACTCCAGTAATATTCTGCCGTTGTATTTAGACAGTAATATTCTGCTGTTGTCTTTAGACATAAATATTCTGCTGTTGCTCTGTCGTAGCCGGCCGCGACCGGGAGACCCATGGGGCGGCGCACAATTTGCCCAGCGTCGTCCAGGGTAGGGCAGGGAATGGCCGGCAGGGATGTAGCTCAGTTGGTAGAGCATGGCGTTTGCAACGCCAGGGTTTGGGTTCGATTCCCATGGGGGGCCAGTATGAAAAAAAAAAAATAATGGATAAGAGCGTCTGCTAAATGACTAAAATGTAATGTAAATGTCTTTAGACATTAATGTTCTGCTGTGGTCTATAGACATAAATATTCTGCTGTTGTCTAATGACATAAACATTCTGCTGTTGTCTTTAGACACCAGTAATGTTCTGCTTTTGTCTTTAGACAGTAATATTATTTTGTTGTTTTAGACTCCAGCAATATTTTGATGTTGATTTTATTCTCCAATAATATTCTGCTTTTGTCTTTAGACAGTAATATTCTGCTTTTGTCTTTAGACAGTAATATTCTGCTGTTGTCTTTAGACAGTAATATTCTGCTTTTGTCTTTAGACAGTAATATTCTGCTTTTGTCTTTAGACAGTAATATTCTGCTGTTGTCTTTAGACAGTAATATTCTGCTGTTGTCTTTAGACAGTAATATTCTGCTGTTGTCTTTATACAGTAATATTCTGCTGTTGTCTTTAGACAGTAATATTCTGCTGTTGTCTTTAGACAGTAATATTCTGCTGTTGTCTGTAGACACCAATAATATTCTGCCGTTGTCTTTAAACTGTAATATTCTGCCGTTGTCTTTAAACAGTAATATTTAGATGTTGACTTTTGACAGGAATATTCTGCTGTTGTCTTTAAACAGTAATATTCTGCTGTTGTCTTTAAACAGTAATATTCTGCTGTTGTCTTTAAACAGTAATATTTAGATGTTGACTTTTGACATAAATATTCTGCTGTTGTCTATAGACAAATATTCTGCTGTTGTCTATAGACATAAATATTCTGCTGTTGTCTATAGACATAAATATTCTGCTGTTGTCTATAGACATAAATATTCTGCTGTTGTCTTTAGATATAAATATTCTGCTGTTGTCTATAGACATAAATATTCTGCTGTTGACTATAGACATTCATATTCTGCTGTTGTCTTTAGACATAAATATTCTGCTGTTGTCTATAGACATAAATATTCTGATGTTGACTATAGACATTCATATTCTGCTGTTGTCTTTAGTCATAAATATTCTGCTGTTTTCTATAGACATAAATATTCTGCTGTTGTCTATAGACATAAATATTCTGCTGTTGTCTTTAGACATAAATATTCTGCTGTTGTCTATATACATAAATATTCTGCTGTTGTATATAGACATAAATATTATGCTGTTGTCTACAGACATTAATATTCTGCTGTTGTCTATAGACATAAATATTCTGCTGTTGTCTTTAGACATAAATATTCTGCTGTTGTCTATAGACATAAATATTCTGCTGTTGTCTATAGACAAAAATATTCTGCTGTTGTCTATAGACATAAATATTCTGCTGTTGTCTTTAGACATAAATATTCTGCTGTTGTCTATAGACGTAAATATTTTGCTGTTGTATATAGACATAAATATTCTTCTGTTGTCTATAGACATAAATATTCTGCTGTTGACTATAGACATAAATATTCTGCTTTTGTATTTAGACATAAATATTCTGCTGTTGTCTATAGACATAAATATTCTGCTGTTGTCTATACATAAATATTCTGCTGTTGTCTATAGACCAGTAATATTCTGCTATTGTCTTTAGACATACATATTCTGCTGTTGTCTATAGACATAAATACTCTGCTGTTGTCTACAGACATAAATATTCTGCTGTTGTCTATAGACATAAATATTCTGCTGTTGTCTATAGACATTAATGTTCTGCTGTTGTCTATACACATAAATATTCTGCTGTTGTCTTTAGACATAAATATTCTGCTGTTGTCTTTAGACATAAATATTCTGCTGTTGTCTATAGACGTAAATATTCTGCTGTTGTCTATAGACATAAATATTCTGCTGTTGTCTATAGACAAAAATATTCCGCTGTTGTCTATAGACATAAATATTCTGCTGTTGTCTTTAGACATAAATATTCTGCTGTTGTCTATAGACGTACATATTTTGCTGTTGTCTATAGACATAAATATTCTGCTGTTGTCTTTAGACATAAATATTCTGCTGTTGTCTATATACATTAATATTCTGCTGTTGTATATAGACATAAATATTCTGCTGTTGTCTATAGACATAAATATTCTGCTGTTGTCTATAGACATAAATATTCTGCTGTTGTCTTTAGACATAAATATTCTGCTGTTGTCTATAGACATAAATATTCTGCTGTTGTCTATAGAGAAAAATATTCTGCTGTTGTCTATAGACATAAATATTCTGCTGTTGTCTTTAGACATAAATATTCTGCTGTTGTCTATAGACATAAATATTCTGCTGTTGACTATAGACATAAATATTCTGCTTTTGTATTTAGACATAAATATTCTGCTGTTGTCTATAGACATAAATATTCTGCTGTTGTCTATAGACATAAATATTCTGCTGTTGTCTTTAGACATAAATATTCTGCTGTTGTCTATAGACATAAATATTCTGCTGTTGTCTATAGACATAAATATTCTGCTGTTGTCTTTAGACATAAATATTCTGCTGTTGACTATAGACATAAATATTCTGCTGTTGTCTTTAGACTTAAATATTCTGCTGTTGGCTTTAGACATAAATATTCTGCTGTTGTCTATAGACATAAATATTCTGCTGTTGTCTATAGACATAAATATTCTGCTGTTGTCTATAGACATAAATATTCTGCTGTTGTCTTTAGACATAAATATTCTGCTGTTGTCTTTAGACATAAATATTCTGCTGTTGTCTATAGACATAAATATTCTGCTGTTGTCTATAGACATAAATATTCTGCTGTTGGCTTTAGACATAAATATTCTGCTGTTGTCTTTAGACATAAATATTCTACTATTGTCTTTAGACACCAGTAATGTTCTGCTTTTGTCTTTAGACATTAATATTCTCTTCTTGACTTTTGACTCCAGTAATATTCTGCCGTTGTATTTAGACAGTAATATTCTGCTGTTGTCTTTAGACATAAATATTCTGCTGTTGCTCTGTCGTAGCCGGCCGCGACCGGGAGACCCATGGGGCGGCGCACAATTTGCCCAGCGTCGTCCAGGGTAGGGCAGGGAATGGCCGGCAGGGATGTAGCTCAGTTGGTAGAGCATGGCGTTTGCAACGCCAGGGTTTGGGTTCGATTCCATGGGGGCCAGTATGAAAAATAAAAAAATAATGGATAAGAGCGTCTGCTAAATGACTAAAATGTAATGTAAATGTCTTTAGACATTAATGTTCTGCTGTGGTCTATAGACATAAATATTCTGCTGTTGTCTAATGACATAAACATTCTGCTGTTGTCTTTAGACACCAGTAATGTTCTGCTTTTGTCTTTAGACAGTAATATTATTTTGTTGTTTTAGACTCCAGCAATATTTTGATGTTGATTTTATTCTCCAATAATATTCTGCTTTTGTCTTTAGACAGTAATATTCTGCTTTTGTCTTTAGACAGTAATATTCTGCTATTGTCTTTAGACATACATATTCTGCTGTTGTCTATAGACATAAATACTCTGCTGTTGTCTACAGACATAAATATTCTGCTGTTGTCTATAGACATAAATATTCTGCTGTTGTCTATAGACATTAATGTTCTGCTGTTGTCTATACACATAAATATTCTGCTGTTGTCTTTAGACATAAATATTCTGCTGTTGTCTTTAGACATAAATATTCTGCTGTTGTCTATAGACGTAAATATTCTGCTGTTGTCTATAGACATAAATATTCTGCTGTTGTCTATAGACAAAAATATTCCGCTGTTGTCTATAGACATAAATATTCTGCTGTTGTCTTTAGACATAAATATTCTGCTGTTGTCTATAGACGTACATATTTTGCTGTTGTCTATAGACATAAATATTCTGCTGTTGTCTTTAGACATAAATATTCTGCTGTTGTCTATATACATTAATATTCTGCTGTTGTATATAGACATAAATATTCTGCTGTTGTCTATAGACATAAATATTCTGCTGTTGTCTATAGACATAAATATTCTGCTGTTGTCTTTAGACATAAATATTCTGCTGTTGTCTATAGACATAAATATTCTGCTGTTGTCTATAGAGAAAAATATTCTGCTGTTGTCTATAGACATAAATATTCTGCTGTTGTCTTTAGACATAAATATTCTGCTGTTGTCTATAGACATAAATATTCTGCTGTTGACTATAGACATAAATATTCTGCTTTTGTATTTAGACATAAATATTCTGCTGTTGTCTATAGACATAAATATTCTGCTGTTGTCTATAGACATAAATATTCTGCTGTTGTCTTTAGACATAAATATTCTGCTGTTGTCTATAGACATAAATATTCTGCTGTTGTCTATAGACATAAATATTCTGCTGTTGTCTTTAGACATAAATATTCTGCTGTTGACTATAGACATAAATATTCTGCTGTTGTCTTTAGACTTAAATATTCTGCTGTTGGCTTTAGACATAAATATTCTGCTGTTGTCTATAGACATAAATATTCTGCTGTTGTCTATAGACATAAATATTCTGCTGTTGTCTATAGACATAAATATTCTGCTGTTGTCTTTAGACATAAATATTCTGCTGTTGTCTTTAGACATAAATATTCTGCTGTTGTCTATAGACATAAATATTCTGCTGTTGTCTATAGACATAAATATTCTGCTGTTGGCTTTAGACATAAATATTCTGCTGTTGTCTTTAGACATAAATATTCTACTATTGTCTTTAGACACCAGTAATGTTCTGCTTTTGTCTTTAGACATTAATATTCTCTTCTTGACTTTTGACTCCAGTAATATTCTGCCGTTGTATTTAGACAGTAATATTCTGCTGTTGTCTTTAGACATAAATATTCTGCTGTTGCTCTGTCGTAGCCGGCCGCGACCGGGAGACCCATGGGGCGGCGCACAATTTGCCCAGCGTCGTCCAGGGTAGGGCAGGGAATGGCCGGCAGGGATGTAGCTCAGTTGGTAGAGCATGGCGTTTGCAACGCCAGGGTTTGGGTTCGATTCCCATGGGGGGCCAGTATGAAAAATAAAAAAAATAATGGATAAGAGCGTCTGCTAAATGACTAAAATGTAATGTAAATGTCTTTAGACATTAATGTTCTGCTGTGGTCTATAGACATAAATATTCTGCTGTTGTCTAATGACATAAACATTCTGCTGTTGTCTTTAGACACCAGTAATGTTCTGCTTTTGTCTTTAGACAGTAATATTATTTTGTTGTTTTAGACTCCAGCAATATTTTGATGTTGATTTTATTCTCCAATAATATTCTGCTTTTGTCTTTAGACAGTAATATTCTGCTTTTGTCTTTAGACAGTAATATTCTGCTGTTGTCTTTAGACAGTAATATTCTGCTTTTGTCTTTAGACAGTAATATTCTGCTTTTGTCTTTAGACAGTAATATTCTGCTGTTGTCTTTAGACAGTAATATTCTGCTGTTGTCTTTAGACAGTAATATTCTGCTGTTGTCTTTATACAGTAATATTCTGCTGTTGTCTTTAGACAGTAATATTCTGCTGTTGTCTTTAGACAGTAATATTCTGCTGTTGTCTGTAGACACCAATAATATTCTGCCGTTGTCTTTAAACTGTAATATTCTGCCGTTGTCTTTAAACAGTAATATTTAGATGTTGACTTTTGACAGGAATATTCTGCTGTTGTCTTTAAACAGTAATATTCTGCTGTTGTCTTTAAACAGTAATATTCTGCTGTTGTCTTTAAACAGTAATATTTAGATGTTGACTTTTGACAGGAATATTCTGCTGTTGTCTTTAAACAGTAATATTCTGCTGTTGTCTTTAAACAGTAATATTCTGCTGTTGTCTTTAAACAGTAATATTCTGCTGTTGTATTTAGACAGTAACATTCCACTGTTGATTTTAGACGCCAGCAATATTCTGCCGTTGTCTTCAGACTCCAGTAATTTTCTGACGTTGTCTTCAGACAGCAATATTCTGCTGTTGTCTTTAGACAGTAATATTTAAATGTGGACTTTTGACAGGAATATCTTGCTGTTGTCCTTAAACTGTAATATTCTGCTGTTGACTTTAAACTGTAATATTCTGCCGTTGTCTTTAAACAGTAATATTTAGATGTTGACTTTTGACAGGAATATTCTGCTGTTGTCTTTAAACAGTAATATTCTGCTGTTGTCTTTAAACAGTAATATTCTGCTGTTGTCTTTAAACAGTAATATTTAGATGTTGACTTTTGACATAAATATTCTGCTGTTGTCTATAGACAAATATTCTGCTGTTGTCTATAGACATAAATATTCTGCTGTTGTCTATAGACATAAATATTCTGCTGTTGTCTATAGACATAAATATTCTGCTGTTGTCTTTAGATATAAATATTCTGCTGTTGTCTATAGACATAAATATTCTGCTGTTGACTATAGACATTCATATTCTGCTGTTGTCTTTAGTCATAAATATTCTGCTGTTGTCTATAGACATAAATATTCTGCTGTTGTCTATAGACAAATATTCTGCTGTTGTCTATAGACATAAATATTCTGCTGTTGTCTATAGACATAAATATTCTGCTGTTGTCTTTAGACATAAATATTCTGCTGTTGTCTATAGACATAAATATTCTGATGTTGACTATAGACATTCATATTCTGCTGTTGTCTTTAGTCATAAATATTCTGCTGTTTTCTATAGACATAAATATTCTGCTGTTGTCTATAGACATAAATATTCTGCTGTTGTCTTTAGACATAAATATTCTGCTGTTGTCTATATACATAAATATTCTGCTGTTGTATATAGACATAAATATTATGCTGTTGTCTACAGACATTAATATTCTGCTGTTGTCTATAGACATAAATATTCTGCTGTTGTCTTTAGACATAAATATTCTGCTGTTGTCTATAGACATAAATATTCTGCTGTTGTCTATAGACAAAAATATTCTGCTGTTGTCTATAGACATAAATATTCTGCTGTTGTCTTTAGACATAAATATTCTGCTGTTGTCTATAGACGTAAATATTTTGCTGTTGTATATAGACATAAATATTCTTCTGTTGTCTATAGACATAAATATTCTGCTGTTGACTATAGACATAAATATTCTGCTTTTGTATTTAGACATAAATATTCTGCTGTTGTCTATAGACATAAATATTCTGCTGTTGTCTATACATAAATATTCTGCTGTTGTCTATAGACCAGTAATATTCTGCTATTGTCTTTAGACATACATATTCTGCTGTTGTCTATAGACATAAATACTCTGCTGTTGTCTACAGACATAAATATTCTGCTGTTGTCTATAGACATAAATATTCTGCTGTTGTCTATAGACATTAATGTTCTGCTGTTGTCTATACACATAAATATTCTGCTGTTGTCTTTAGACATAAATATTCTGCTGTTGTCTTTAGACATAAATATTCTGCTGTTGTCTATAGACGTAAATATTTTGCTGTTGTATATAGACATAAATATTCTTCTGTTGTCTATAGACATAAATATTCTGCTGTTGACTATAGACATAAATATTCTGCTTTTGTATTTAGACATAAATATTCTGCTGTTGTCTATAGACATAAATATTCTGCTGTTGTCTATACATAAATATTCTGCTGTTGTCTATAGACCAGTAATATTCTGCTATTGTCTTTAGACATACATATTCTGCTGTTGTCTATAGACATAAATACTCTGCTGTTGTCTACAGACATAAATATTCTGCTGTTGTCTATAGACATAAATATTCTGCTGTTGTCTATAGACATTAATGTTCTGCTGTTGTCTATACACATAAATATTCTGCTGTTGTCTTTAGACATAAATATTCTGCTGTTGTCTTTAGACATAAATATTCTGCTGTTGTCTATAGACGTAAATATTCTGCTGTTGTCTATAGACATAAATATTCTGCTGTTGTCTATAGACAAAAATATTCCGCTGTTGTCTATAGACATAAATATTCTGCTGTTGTCTTTAGACATAAATATTCTGCTGTTGTCTATAGACGTACATATTTTGCTGTTGTCTATAGACATAAATATTCTGCTGTTGTCTTTAGACATAAATATTCTGCTGTTGTCTATATACATTAATATTCTGCTGTTGTATATAGACATAAATATTCTGCTGTTGTCTATAGACATAAATATTCTGCTGTTGTCTATAGACATAAATATTCTGCTGTTGTCTTTAGACATAAATATTCTGCTGTTGTCTATAGACATAAATATTCTGCTGTTGTCTATAGAGAAAAATATTCTGCTGTTGTCTATAGACATAAATATTCTGCTGTTGTCTTTAGACATAAATATTCTGCTGTTGTCTATAGACATAAATATTCTGCTGTTGACTATAGACATAAATATTCTGCTTTTGTATTTAGACATAAATATTCTGCTGTTGTCTATAGACATAAATATTCTGCTGTTGTCTATAGACATAAATATTCTGCTGTTGTCTTTAGACATAAATATTCTGCTGTTGTCTATAGACATAAATATTCTGCTGTTGTCTATAGACATAAATATTCTGCTGTTGTCTTTAGACATAAATATTCTGCTGTTGACTATAGACATAAATATTCTGCTGTTGTCTTTAGACTTAAATATTCTGCTGTTGGCTTTAGACATAAATATTCTGCTGTTGTCTATAGACATAAATATTCTGCTGTTGTCTATAGACATAAATATTCTGCTGTTGTCTATAGACATAAATATTCTGCTGTTGTCTTTAGACATAAATATTCTGCTGTTGTCTTTAGACATAAATATTCTGCTGTTGTCTATAGACATAAATATTCTGCTGTTGTCTATAGACATAAATATTCTGCTGTTGGCTTTAGACATAAATATTCTGCTGTTGTCTTTAGACATAAATATTCTACTATTGTCTTTAGACACCAGTAATGTTCTGCTTTTGTCTTTAGACATTAATATTCTCTTCTTGACTTTTGACTCCAGTAATATTCTGCCGTTGTATTTAGACAGTAATATTCTGCTGTTGTCTTTAGACATAAATATTCTGCTGTTGCTCTGTCGTAGCCGGCCGCGACCGGGAGACCCATGGGGCGGCGCACAATTTGCCCAGCGTCGTCCAGGGTAGGGCAGGGAATGGCCGGCAGGGATGTAGCTCAGTTGGTAGAGCATGGCGTTTGCAACGCCAGGGTTTGGGTTCAATTCCCATGGGGGCCAGTATGAAAAATAAAAAAAATAATGGATAAGAGCGTCTGCTAAATGACTAAAATGTAATGTAAATGTCTTTAGACATTAATGTTCTGCTGTGGTCTATAGACATAAATATTCTGCTGTTGTCTAATGACATAAACATTCTGCTGTTGTCTTTAGACACCAGTAATGTTCTGCTTTTGTCTTTAGACAGTAATATTATTTTGTTGTTTTAGACTCCAGCAATATTTTGATGTTGATTTTATTCTCCAATAATATTCTGCTTTTGTCTTTAGACAGTAATATTCTGCTTTTGTCTTTAGACAGTAATATTCTGCTGTTGTCTTTAGACAGTAATATTCTGCTTTTGTCTTTAGACAGTAATATTCTGCTTTTGTCTTTAGACAGTAATATTCTGCTGTTGTCTTTAGACAGTAATATTCTGCTGTTGTCTTTAGACAGTAATATTCTGCTGTTGTCTTTATACAGTAATATTCTGCTGTTGTCTTTAGACAGTAATATTCTGCTGTTGTCTTTAGACAGTAATATTCTGCTGTTGTCTGTAGACACCAATAATATTCTGCCGTTGTCTTTAAACTGTAATATTCTGCCGTTGTCTTTAAACAGTAATATTTAGATGTTGACTTTTGACAGGAATATTCTGCTGTTGTCTTTAAACAGTAATATTCTGCTGTTGTCTTTAAACAGTAATATTCTGCTGTTGTCTTTAAACAGTAATATTTAGATGTTGACTTTTGACAGGAATATTCTGCTGTTGTCTTTAAACAGTAATATTCTGCTGTTGTCTTTAAACAGTAATATTCTGCTGTTGTCTTTAAACAGTAATATTCTGCTGTTGTATTTAGACAGTAACATTCCACTGTTGATTTTAGACGCCAGCAATATTCTGCCGTTGTCTTCAGACTCCAGTAATTTTCTGACGTTGTCTTCAGACAGCAATATTCTGCTGTTGTCTTTAGACAGTAATATTTAAATGTGGACTTTTGACAGGAATATCTTGCTGTTGTCCTTAAACTGTAATATTCTGCTGTTGACTTTAAACTGTAATATTCTGCCGTTGTCTTTAAACAGTAATATTTAGATGTTGACTTTTGACAGGAATATTCTGCTGTTGTCTTTAAACAGTAATATTCTGCTGTTGTCTTTAAACAGTAATATTCTGCTGTTGTCTTTAAACAGTAATATTTAGATGTTGACTTTTGACATAAATATTCTGCTGTTGTCTATAGACAAATATTCTGCTGTTGTCTATAGACATAAATATTCTGCTGTTGTCTATAGACATAAATATTCTGCTGTTGTCTATAGACATAAATATTCTGCTGTTGTCTTTAGATATAAATATTCTGCTGTTGTCTATAGACATAAATATTCTGCTGTTGACTATAGACATTCATATTCTGCTGTTGTCTTTAGTCATAAATATTCTGCTGTTGTCTATAGACATAAATATTCTGCTGTTGTCTATAGACAAATATTCTGCTGTTGTCTATAGACATAAATATTCTGCTGTTGTCTATAGACATAAATATTCTGCTGTTGTCTTTAGACATAAATATTCTGCTGTTGTCTATAGACATAAATATTCTGATGTTGACTATAGACATTCATATTCTGCTGTTGTCTTTAGTCATAAATATTCTGCTGTTTTCTATAGACATAAATATTCTGCTGTTGTCTATAGACATAAATATTCTGCTGTTGTCTTTAGACATAAATATTCTGCTGTTGTCTATATACATAAATATTCTGCTGTTGTATATAGACATAAATATTATGCTGTTGTCTACAGACATTAATATTCTGCTGTTGTCTATAGACATAAATATTCTGCTGTTGTCTTTAGACATAAATATTCTGCTGTTGTCTATAGACATAAATATTCTGCTGTTGTCTATAGACAAAAATATTCTGCTGTTGTATATAGACATAAATATTATGCTGTTGTCTACAGACATTAATATTCTGCTGTTGTCTATAGACATAAATATTCTGCTGTTGTCTTTAGACATAAATATTCTGCTGTTGTCTATAGACATAAATATTCTGCTGTTGTCTATAGACAAAAATATTCTGCTGTTGTCTATAGACATAAATATTCTGCTGTTGTCTTTAGACATAAATATTCTGCTGTTGTCTATAGACGTAAATATTTTGCTGTTGTATATAGACATAAATATTCTTCTGTTGTCTATAGACATAAATATTCTGCTGTTGACTATAGACATAAATATTCTGCTTTTGTATTTAGACATAAATATTCTGCTGTTGTCTATAGACATAAATATTCTGCTGTTGTCTATACATAAATATTCTGCTGTTGTCTATAGACCAGTAATATTCTGCTATTGTCTTTAGACATACATATTCTGCTGTTGTCTATAGACATAAATACTCTGCTGTTGTCTACAGACATAAATATTCTGCTGTTGTCTATAGACATAAATATTCTGCTGTTGTCTATAGACATTAATGTTCTGCTGTTGTCTATACACATAAATATTCTGCTGTTGTCTTTAGACATAAATATTCTGCTGTTGTCTTTAGACATAAATATTCTGCTGTTGTCTATAGACGTAAATATTCTGCTGTTGTCTATAGACATAAATATTCTGCTGTTGTCTATAGACAAAAATATTCCGCTGTTGTCTATAGACATAAATATTCTGCTGTTGTCTTTAGACATAAATATTCTGCTGTTGTCTATAGACGTACATATTTTGCTGTTGTCTATAGACATAAATATTCTGCTGTTGTCTTTAGACATAAATATTCTGCTGTTGTCTATATACATTAATATTCTGCTGTTGTATATAGACATAAATATTCTGCTGTTGTCTATAGACATAAATATTCTGCTGTTGTCTATAGACATAAATATTCTGCTGTTGTCTTTAGACATAAATATTCTGCTGTTGTCTATAGACATAAATATTCTGCTGTTGTCTATAGAGAAAAATATTCTGCTGTTGTCTATAGACATAAATATTCTGCTGTTGTCTTTAGACATAAATATTCTGCTGTTGTCTATAGACATAAATATTCTGCTGTTGACTATAGACATAAATATTCTGCTTTTGTATTTAGACATAAATATTCTGCTGTTGTCTATAGACATAAATATTCTGCTGTTGTCTATAGACATAAATATTCTGCTGTTGTCTTTAGACATAAATATTCTGCTGTTGTCTATAGACATAAATATTCTGCTGTTGTCTATAGACATAAATATTCTGCTGTTGTCTTTAGACATAAATATTCTGCTGTTGACTATAGACATAAATATTCTGCTGTTGTCTTTAGACTTAAATATTCTGCTGTTGGCTTTAGACATAAATATTCTGCTGTTGTCTATAGACATAAATATTCTGCTGTTGTCTATAGACATAAATATTCTGCTGTTGTCTATAGACATAAATATTCTGCTGTTGTCTTTAGACATAAATATTCTGCTGTTGTCTTTAGACATAAATATTCTGCTGTTGTCTATAGACATAAATATTCTGCTGTTGTCTATAGACATAAATATTCTGCTGTTGGCTTTAGACATAAATATTCTGCTGTTGTCTTTAGACATAAATATTCTACTATTGTCTTTAGACACCAGTAATGTTCTGCTTTTGTCTTTAGACATTAATATTCTCTTCTTGACTTTTGACTCCAGTAATATTCTGCCGTTGTATTTAGACAGTAATATTCTGCTGTTGTCTTTAGACATAAATATTCTGCTGTTGCTCTGTCGTAGCCGGTCGCGACCGGGAGACCCATGGGGCGGCGCACAATTTGCCCAGCGTCGTCCAGGGTAGGGCAGGGAATGGCCGGCAGGGATGTAGCTCAGTTGGTAGAGCATGGCGTTTGCAACGCCAGGGTTTGGGTTCAATTCCATGGGGGGCCAGTATGAAAAATAAAAAAATAATGGATAAGAGCGTCTGCTAAATGACTAAAATGTAATGTAAATGTCTTTAGACATTAATGTTCTGCTGTGGTCTATAGACATAAATATTCTGCTGTTGTCTAATGACATAAACATTCTGCTGTTGTCTTTAGACACCAGTAATGTTCTGCTTTTGTCTTTAGACAGTAATATTATTTTGTTGTTTTAGACTCCAGCAATATTTTGATGTTGATTTTATTCTCCAATAATATTCTGCTTTTGTCTTTAGACAGTAATATTCTGCTTTTGTCTTTAGACAGTAATATTCTGCTGTTGTCTTTAGACAGTAATATTCTGCTTTTGTCTTTAGACAGTAATATTCTGCTTTTGTCTTTAGACAGTAATATTCTGCTGTTGTCTTTAGACAGTAATATTCTGCTGTTGTCTTTAGACAGTAATATTCTGCTGTTGTCTTTATACAGTAATATTCTGCTGTTGTCTTTAGACAGTAATATTCTGCTGTTGTCTTTAGACAGTAATATTCTGCTGTTGTCTGTAGACACCAATAATATTCTGCCGTTGTCTTTAAACTGTAATATTCTGCCGTTGTCTTTAAACAGTAATATTTAGATGTTGACTTTTGACAGGAATATTCTGCTGTTGTCTTTAAACAGTAATATTCTGCTGTTGTCTTTAAACAGTAATATTCTGCTGTTGTCTTTAAACAGTAATATTTAGATGTTGACTTTTGACAGGAATATTCTGCTGTTGTCTTTAAACAGTAATATTCTGCTGTTGTCTTTAAACAGTAATATTCTGCTGTTGTCTTTAAACAGTAATATTCTGCTGTTGTATTTAGACAGTAACATTCCACTGTTGATTTTAGACGCCAGCAATATTCTGCCGTTGTCTTCAGACTCCAGTAATTTTTCTGACGTTGTCTTCAGACAGCAATATTCTGCTGTTGTCTTTAGACAGTAATATTTAAATGTGGACTTTTGACAGGAATATCTTGCTGTTGTCCTTAAACTGTAATATTCTGCTGTTGACTTTAAACTGTAATATTCTGCCGTTGTCTTTAAACAGTAATATTTAGATGTTGACTTTTGACAGGAATATTCTGCTGTTGTCTTTAAACAGTAATATTCTGCTGTTGTCTTTAAACAGTAATATTCTGCTGTTGTCTTTAAACAGTAATATTTAGATGTTGACTTTTGACATAAATATTCTGCTGTTGTCTATAGACAAATATTCTGCTGTTGTCTATAGACATAAATATTCTGCTGTTGTCTATAGACATAAATATTCTGCTGTTGTCTATAGACATAAATATTCTGCTGTTGTCTTTAGATATAAATATTCTGCTGTTGTCTATAGACATAAATATTCTGCTGTTGACTATAGACATTCATATTCTGCTGTTGTCTTTAGTCATAAATATTCTGCTGTTGTCTATAGACATAAATATTCTGCTGTTGTCTATAGACAAATATTCTGCTGTTGTCTATAGACATAAATATTCTGCTGTTGTCTATAGACATAAATATTCTGCTGTTGTCTTTAGACATAAATATTCTGCTGTTGTCTATAGACATAAATATTCTGATGTTGACTATAGACATTCATATTCTGCTGTTGTCTTTAGTCATAAATATTCTGCTGTTTTCTATAGACATAAATATTCTGCTGTTGTCTATAGACATAAATATTCTGCTGTTGTCTTTAGACATAAATATTCTGCTGTTGTCTATATACATAAATATTCTGCTGTTGTATATAGACATAAATATTATGCTGTTGTCTACAGACATTAATATTCTGCTGTTGTCTATAGACATAAATATTCTGCTGTTGTCTTTAGACAGTAATATTCTGCTGTTGTCTGTAGACACCAATAATATTCTGCCGTTGTCTTTAAACTGTAATATTCTGCCGTTGTCTTTAAACAGTAATATTTAGATGTTGACTTTTGACAGGAATATTCTGCTGTTGTCTTTAAACAGTAATATTCTGCTGTTGTCTTTAAACAGTAATATTCTGCTGTTGTCTTTAAACAGTAATATTTAGATGTTGACTTTTGACAGGAATATTCTGCTGTTGTCTTTAAACAGTAATATTCTGCTGTTGTCTTTAAACAGTAATATTCTGCTGTTGTCTTTAAACAGTAATATTCTGCTGTTGTATTTAGACAGTAACATTCCACTGTTGATTTTAGACGCCAGCAATATTCTGCCGTTGTCTTCAGACTCCAGTAATTTTCTGACGTTGTCTTCAGACAGCAATATTCTGCTGTTGTCTTTAGACAGTAATATTTAAATGTGGACTTTTGACAGGAATATCTTGCTGTTGTCCTTAAACTGTAATATTCTGCTGTTGACTTTAGACTCCAGTAATATTCCGCTTTGGTCTGTAGACTCCAGGAATATTCTGATGTTGATTTTAGACTCCAGTAATATTCTGCTTTTGTCTTTAAATCAAAATCAAATCAAATCAAATCGTAATTGTCACATACACGTGTTTAGCAGATGTTATAGCGGGTGTAGCGAAATGCTTGTGCTTCTAGCTCCGACAGTGCAGTAATATCTAACAATTACACAACATATACCCAATACACACAAAACTAGTAAGGAATGGGATTTAAGAATATATACATATATGGACAAGCAATGACAGAGCAGCATGGACTAAGATACAGAAGAATATTATAGAATAGAATGCAGTATATACATATGAGATGAGTAGTGCAAGATATGGAAACATCATTAAAGTGACTAGTGTTCCATTTCATAAAGTGGCCAGTGATTTTCAATAGGCAGCAGCAGCCTCTAATGTGCTAGTGATGGCTATTTAACAGTCTGATGGCCTTGAGATAGAAGCTGTTTTTCATTCTTACTTTAGACAGTAATATTCTGCTGTTGTATTTAGACAGTAACATTCCGCTGTTGACTTTAGACGCCAGTAATGTTCTGTTTTTGTCTTCAGACTCCGGTAATATTCAGCTGTTGTCTCTAGTCTGCAGTAACATTCTGCTGTTGTCTTTGGACTCAAGTAATTGTCACTCCTACTCCCGCTCCCCCTCTCCAGCGCTCGACGTCGCCAGTCTACTAACCAGCGGCCCTGGCAACAATTATTACACACACCTGGTCTCCAACATTACACACACCTGGTCTCCATCATTACACACACCTGGTCTCCATCATTACACACACCTGGTCTCCAACATTACACACACCTGTTCTCCATCATTACACACACCTGCTCTCCATCATTACACACACCTGGTCTCCAACATTACACACACCTGGTCTCCATCATTACACACACCTGTTCTCCATCATTACACACACCTGGTTTCCATCATTACACACACCTGGTCTCCATCATTACACACACCTGTTCTCCATCATTACACACACCTGTTCTCCATCATTACACACACCTGGTCTCCATCATTACACACACCTGGTCTCCATCATTACACACACCTGCTCTCCATCATTACACACACCTGGTCCCAATCATTACACACACCTGTTCTCCATCATTACACACACCTGCTCTCCATCATTACACACACCTGGTCTCCATCATTACACACACCTGGTCTCCATCATTACACACACCTGGTCTCCATCATTACACACACCTGCTCTCCATCATTACACACACCTGGTCCCAATCATTACACACACCTGTTCTCGATCATTACACACACCTGGTCTCCATCATTACACAAACCTGGTCCCCATCATTACACACACCTGGTCTCCATCATTACACACACCTGGTCTCCATCATTACACACACCTGCTCTCCATCATTACACACACCTGCTCTCCATCATTACACACACCTGGTCCCAATCATTACACACACCTGCTCTCCATCATTACACACACCTGGTCTCCATCATTACACACACCTGGTCTCCATCATTACACACACCTGGTCTCCATCATTACACACACCTGGTCTCCATCATTACACACACCTGGTCTCCATCATTACACACACCTGCTCTCCATCATTACACACACCTGCTCTCCATCATTACACACACCTGGTCTCCATCATTACACACACCTGGTCCCAATCATTACACACACCTGCTCTCCATCATTACACACACCTGGTCTCCATCATTACACACACCTGTTCTCCATCATTACACACACCTGGTCTCCATCATTACACACACCTGTTCTCCATCATTACACACACCTGGTCTCCATCATTACACACACCTGCTCTCCATCATTACACACACCTGCTCTCCATCATTACACACACCTGGTCTCCATCATTACACACACCTGTTCTCCATCATTACACACACCTGGTCTCCATCATTACACACATTGATTACCTTCACTTTATTTAGCCCTCAGTAGCCTCAGTCATCAGGAAGTATTGGTTTGTTTTCATGTTCAGTATGCATCCCCTGTTTTGTTCATTTGCCTTGCATCCTTATTATTAAACTCTCCATCTGCAACTGCTTCCTGACTCCCTGCATATACAGTACCAGTCAAAAGTTTGGACACACCTACTCATTCAAGGGTTTTTCTTTATTTTTTCTACATTGTAGAATAATAGTGAAGACATCAACACTATGAAATGACCCATATGGAATCATGTAGTAACCAAAAAAGTATTAAACAAATCAAAATATATTTTATATTTGAGATTCTTCAAAAAGCCACCCTTTGCCTTGATGACAGCTTTTCACACTCTTGGCATTCTCTCAACCAGCTTCACCTGGAATGCGTTTCCAACAGTCTTGAAGGAGTTCCCACATATGCTGAGCACTTGTTGGCTGCTTTTTCTTCACTCTGCTGTCCGACTCATCCCAAACCATCTCAATTGGGTTGAGGTCGGGGATTGTGGAGGCCAGGTCATCTGATGCAGCACTCCATCACTCTCCTTCTTGGTAAAATAGCCCTTACACAGCCTTGAGGTGTGTTGGGTCGTTGTCCTGTTAAAAAACAAATGATAGTCCCATTAAGCCCAAACCAGATGGGATGGCGTATTGCTGCAGAATGCTGTGGTAGCCATGCTGGTTAAGTGTGCCTTGAATTCTTAATAAATCACAGACAGTGTCACCAGCGAAGCACCCCCACACCATAACATCTCCTCCTCCATGCTTCACGGTGGGAACCACACATGTGGAGATCATCCGTTCACCCACACCACGTCTCACAAAGACACGGCGGTTGAAACCAAAAATCTCAAATTTGGACTCCAGACCAAAGGACACATTTCCACTGGTCTAATGTCCATTGCTCATGTTTCTTGGCCCAAGCAGGTCTCTTCTTCTTATTGGTGTCCTTCAGTAGTGGTTTCTTTGCAGGAATTCGACCATGAAGGCCTGATTCACACAGTCCCCTCTGAACAGTTGATGTTGAGATGTGTCTGTGACTTGAACTCTGTGAAGCATTTACAGTGGGGAAAAAAAGTATTTAGTCAGCCACCAATTGTGCAAGTTCTCCCACTTAAAAAGATGAGAGAGGCCTATAATTTTCATCATAGGTACACGTCAACTATGACAGACAAAATGAGGAAAACTAATCCTAAGAAAATCACATTGTAGGATTTGTAATGAATTTATTTGCAAATTATGGTGGAAAATAAGTATTTGGTCACCTACAAACAAGCAAGATTTCTGGCTCTCACAGACCTGTAACTTCTTCTTTAAGAGGCTCCTCTGTCCTCCACTCGTTACCTGTACCTCATAGTTGACGTGTACCTACGATGAAAATTACAGGCCTCTCTCATCTTTTTAAGTGGGAGAACTTGCACAATTGGTGGCTGACTAAATACTTTTTTTCCCCACTGTATTTGGGCTGTAATTTCTGAGGCTGGTAACTCTAATGAACTTATCCTCTTCCTTTCCTGTGGTGGTCCTCATGAGAGCCAGTTTCATCATAGCGCTTGATGATTTTTGCGACTATACTTAAAGAAACTTTAAAAGTTCTTTCATTTTTCTGGATTGACTAACCTTCATATCTTAAAATAATCATGGACTGTCGTTTCTCTTTGCTTATTTGAGCTGTTCTTGCCATAATATGGACTTGGTCTTTACCAAATTACATTAAGTTTATGCAAAGAGTCAATATTTGCAGTGTTGACCCTTCTTTTTCAAGACCTCTGCAATCCGCCCTGGCATGCTGTCAATTAACTTCTGGGCCACATCCTGACTGATGGAAGCCCATTCTTGCATAATCATTGCTTGGAGTTTGTCAGAATTTGTGGGTTTTTGTTTGTCCACCCGCCTCTTGAAGATTGACCACACGTTCTCAATGGGATTAAGGTCTGGGGAGTGTCCTGGCCATGGACCCAAAATATCGATGTGTTGTTCCCCGAGCCACTTAGTTATCACTTTTGCCTTATGGCAAGGTGCTCCATCATGCTGGAAAAGGCATTGTTCGTCACCAAACTGTTCTTGGATGGTTGGGAGAAGTTGCTCTCGGAGGATGTGTTGGTACCATTCTTTATTCATGGCTGTGTTCTTATGCAAAATTGTGAGTGAGCCCACTCCCTTGGCTGAGAAGCAACCCCACACATGAATGGTCTCAGGATGCTTTACTGTTGGCATGACACAGGACTGATGGTAGCACTCACCTTGTCTTCTCCGGACAAGCTTTTTTCCGGATGCCCCAAACAATCGGAAAGGGGATTCATCAGAGAAAATGACTTTACCCCAGTCCTCAGCAATCCAATCCCTGTACCTTTTGCAGAATATCAGTCTGTCTCTGATGTTTTTCCTGTAGAGAAGTGGCTTCCTCGCTGCCCTTCTTGACACCAGGCCATCCTCCGAAAGTCTTCGCCTCACTGTGCATGCAGATGCACTCACACCTGCCTGCTGCCATTCCTGAGCAAGCTCTGCACTGGTGGTGCCCCGATCCCGCAGCTGAATCAACTTTAGGAGACGGTCCTGGCGCTTGCTGGACTTTCTTGGGCGCCCTGAAGCCTTCTTCACATCAATTGAACCTCTCTCCTTGAAGTTCTTGATGATCCGATAAATGGTTGATTTAGGTGCAATCTTACTAGCATCAATATCCTTGCCTGTGAAACTCTTTTTGTGCAAACCAATGATGACGGCACGTGTTTTCTTGCAGGTAACCATGGTTAACAGAGGAAGAACAATGATTTCAAGCACCACCCTCCTTTTAAAGCTTCCAGTCTGTTATTCCAACTCAGTCAGCATGACAGATCACTAGCCTTGTCCTCGTCAACACTCTCACCTGTGTTAACGAGAGAATCACTGACATGATGTCAGCTGGTCCTTTTGTGGCATGGCTGAAATGCAGTGGAAATGTTTTTTTGGGATTAAGTTAATTTTCATGGCAAAGAGGGACTTTGCAATTAATTGCAATTCATCTGGTATATGCAAATTGCCATCATAAAAACTGAGGCAGCAGACTTTGTGAAAATTTATATATATTTGTGTCATTCTCAAAACTTTTGACCACGACTGTACATGATTCCATATGTGTTATTTTATAGTTTTGATGTCTTCACTATTATTCTACTATTATTCCAGTAATATTCTGCTGTTGTCTTTTAGACAGTAATGTTCTGCTGTTGTCTTTTAGACAGTAATGTTCTGGTGTTGTCTTTTAGACAGTAATGTTCTGCTGTTGTCTTTTAGACAGTAATGTTCTAGTGTTGTCTTTTAGACAGTAATGTTCTGCTGTTGTCTTTTAGACAGTAATGTTCTAGTGTTGTCTTTTAGACAGTAATGTTATGCTGTTGTCTTTTAGACAGTAATGTTCTGCTGTTGTCTTTTAGACAGTAATATTCTGCTATTGTTTTTAGACAGTAATATTCTGCTGTTGTATTTAGACAGTAATATTCTGCTGTTGTCTTTATACTTCAGTAATATTTTGCTGTTGTCTTTAAACTCCAGGAATATTATTCTGTTATCTTTAGACTCCAGTAATATTCTGGTGTTGTCTTCAGACTCCAGTAATATTCTGTTGTTGTCTTCAGACTCTGTTATTCCTCTGCCATTAACACAACACACTGTCTGTCTGATCTTTCTGAGAAAGAGCTGTATTGTTACCCTGGGTACGTGTGTCGAGCAGGAAGTTAGTTAGTAGACAGATATACAGGACAGATCTCTTATCTTAACCTCCATCTGTGATGTTAATATAGTCGCTCTGTTTGTGGCTCATTCTGCTTGTCTGTCAGATTCTCAATCTAACATGAAACCTGTTCTAGGCTGTTACTTCCTTAATGGATAGATCTCCTCAGTCAATACCAACGAACGCCTTTCATTCCACTGTTTACATTTACATTTACGTCATTTAGCAGACGCTCTTATCCAGAGCGACTTACACATTGGTGCATTCACCTTATAGCCAGTGGGATAACCACTTTACAATATGTTTTTTTTTTCTTTTCTTTCTTTCTTTGGGGTGGGGTAAGGGGCGGTAGAAGGATTACTTTATCCTATCCCAGGTATTCCTTAAAGAGGTGGGGTTTCAAGTGTCTCCGGAAGGTGGTGAGTGACTCCGCTGTCCTGGTGTCGTGAGGGCGCTTGTTCCACCATTGGGGTGCCAGAGCAGCGAACAGTTTTGACTGGGCTGAGCGGGAACTGTGCTTCCGCAGAGGTAGGGGGGCAAGCAGGCCAGAGGTTTGGGTGTAGGGACTGATCAGAGCCTGAAGGTACGGAGGTGCCGTTCCCCTCACAGCTCCGTAGGCAAGCACCATGGTCTTGTAGCAGATGCGAGCTTCAACTGGAAGCCAGTGGAGTGTGCGGAGGAGCGGGGTGACGTGAGAGAACTTGGGAAGGTTGAACACCAGACGGGCTGCGGCATTCTGGATGAGTTGTAGGGGTTTAATGGCACAGGCAGGGAGCCCAGCCAACAGCGAGTTGCAGTAATCCAGACGGGAGATGACAAGTGCCTGGATTAGGACCTGTGCCGCTTCCTGTGTAAGGCAGGGTCGTACTCTCTGAATGTTGTAGAGCATGAACCTACAGGATCGGGTCACTGCCTTGATGTTAGCGGAGAACGACAGGGTGTTGTCCAGGGTCACGCCAAGGCTCTTCGCACTCTGGGAGGAGGACACAACGGAGTTGTCAACCGTGATGGCGAGATCATGGAACGGGCAGTCCTTCCCCGGGAGGAAGAGCAACTCCGTCTTGCCGAGGTTCAGCTTGACGTGGTGATCCGTCATCCACACTGATATGTCTGCCAGACATGCAGAGATGCGATTCGCCACCTGGTTATCAGAAGTGGAAAGGAGAAGATTAGTTGTGTGTCGTCTGCGTAGCAATGATAGGAGAGGCCATGTGAGGATATGACAGAGCCAAGTGACTTGGTGTATAGCGAGAATAGGAGAGGGCCTAGAACTGAGCCCTGGGGACACCAGTGGTGAGAGCACGTGGTGCGGAGACAGCTTCTCGCCACGCCACTTGGTAGGAGCGACCGGTCAGGTAGGATGCAATCCAAGAGTGAGCCGCGTTTAAACATTGAAACATGTTAACTTACTAAATGTAATGAAGATTATACCTGTCAGTCCTGTTGGTTCACTCTACAGTGTGCTATACTGTCAACTCTGATCATGTTTACATTAGTTTAGTTTATTAGTTAAAATGTTGACTTTAGTTTCTGAGTTTCTCCCCTGCAGGTCATCTCTTTTGACTTCCTGAATTTGAGTGCAATAGAACAAAGATGTGATGTGACTATGTGTCTTGGTGTCAACATCGTTTAAAGATTGGTCGAACCAAGGCGCAGCGTGATAAGCGTACATGTTTATTACAACTGTGCAAACACGACAAAACAACAAACAAACGATGCGTGAAGTCTTAAGGTACACACAACAAACCTATACGGAACAAGATCCCACAACTGACTGGTGCCAAAAGGCTGCCTAAGTATGGTCCCCAATCAGAGACAACGAGCTACAGCTGCCTCTGATTGGGAACCACCCTGGCCAACATAGATCTAAACGATCTAGAAACTAAACATAGAAAACACAACATAGAAACTACACACCCTGGCTCAACATTTAAGAGTCCCCAGAGCCAGGGCGTGACACTTGGATTAGCATGATTCAGATTCATGTCCTCAATGAGGAAATTCATTTTGCAGCAATCACAATACTTACAGACCAAATCACATATTAAAAAACATCACAATAGCAAAGGCTTTTTTACAAGCAAGAAGGCTGAATAAGTGCAATGTCATACAAAAGTGGGGTGAGCATATTTTTATTTTATTTTTTTATTTAACCTTTATTTAACTAGGCAAGTCAGTTAAGAACAAATTCTTATTTACAATGACGGCCTACACCGGCCAAACCCGGACGACGCTGGGCCAATTGTGCGCCGCCCTATGGGACTCCCAATCACGGCCGGTTGTGATACAGCCTGGAATCGAACCAGGGGGTCTGTAGTGTAGTATGATGGAGTGTATTAAGATTACAAACTACAGCTCTATCCTTGCAGGGAGTGATGGATAGGAGAGACCAGAGAGCTACTGGATTCAGGGACAAGCTGGTCTGTTCTGAACATAGTGAGAAAGAGGCTGGGGCTGGTATTCAATTCATAGCACAGCGCGCTGGACAACTCACAATACGGCTTTTAAAGGCATTTTCCCTGACGTTCGTCGAGATGGCATTCACGATAAACATTGAGGAGGTCGGCTCAACTGGAAATGACCTTTTATTGTCAAGTACGCTATAACACATTTAACTAACGCAAATTGTACTGAATCCTAGAAGACGCTGGGTCATATTCAGGGATGTAGTGGTAGATAAATAATGTCATAAAAAGATAGAATTAGAGTCCCATAAACTCATAACCACACACTTCAACCATCTATCAGATCCCCATAACCATGGCAGATTCTCAATTGGTTTGCTCAAGTCCTCTGTTCTCTACTCACCTCCTTTTGAAAAAGGTCAAAGGTAACCAAGGAGAAGAAGAGAAGAGACAAAATGTGGAGACAAAATGTGTTTGTATGAAATTAGACTCCCCTTCTCCTCTCGTGCATCATCATGTAGATGACGTTTCCAGGGATGGCATCCCAATATAAATGTGTAAAGTCATCAAAAGAAATGTAGCTAGTTGTGCTAGACGTTTAGATGAAAGGATTAGCGTATGGTTTTAATAGGTGCTTTTCTTTTCCTAGTAAACAACAGCTGATTCAAAGGGGGTTTTCAAAAACAATTATGCGAAGGACTCAGCTAGGATACGCATGTGCTTCCTTGCCGGGAGGAGGCGAGAACACTCCTCAATTCGCCTACTAACTAACTGAAACTCTCCTCGACCACTCGACCACGTTTCTGGGTCAGGGAGGAGAGAGGATGAAGAAGTCGAGGAGAGGACGGATTTTTGTACAATTGAGAATCTCCCAATAGCTCCCACTAGAGATCCACTGAGACCCATACCCACACACTTCCGATGGAGCCTAACCCAAACCACTTATACACTAATGATGTTTGTATAATAATGCTCATTACTGTAATGTTTCTGTTGGTCCTGGGTGCCAGTCAGCCTGAGTGTTAAAGCTCTCTCTCCCAACCTCCCCCTCCCTGGGGTGTATAACTGTATAACTGACACTTGTCTTTCTGTAAAACTGAGTTGTAACTGAATTATCCCTTTCCTCCACAACATAAACTTTGAACTGGTTTCTCATTTCCTCTGCATCTGCTACTCCATTAGCTAACATCCTCTAACTAATGTAGCCAACACACAGCAACTCATTAAGACAAAGAGGAAATGTTATTTTAACCACTTGAATCCCAGCCCAGGCCAAAGGGTTGTGTTGTACCCGGACCAGGTCAGAAGTTAAGTAGGATAAATACCGGCTGAGTAGAACACCATGTCAACAACCTTACTGTCCTACAAAGGCAAAGTGCAATAACTGCAAATCAGTTGTAATGTTCTGGTGGTGTTTAGGTTCCTGACACAAGAACAAGCCAGACAATCAGCATAAAAAATTGCTCTATGTCTGGACAGATTTTGCAGTTAAATATTTGACGTGTTACTGCACTTTGCCTTTGTAGGGTAGCTTAAGTTACAGTTTTTCTCAGTCGCTTTGGTGCATTTTTCACATCATCCCTAACATGTGCAAAATAATAAGTGCATTTCTCAGAACAATTTGTACAAACTGCAATATACAATAGATATGTTTCTAAAGCTAGTCAGTCACTAAAAATCCTTAGTACATGTCTCAAAAGTAAATATTCATGCCAATGATCATGTCAGTGTCATCAGAATGATAAGTCATTGAGTCATTGTTCACGAACAAGGTTGTCAAAATGTTTAGGCATGTTGTCAATGGAACTGTGTACTTTGACAGTATTACCTGATGTAAACTTAGGCTACAGTTTGGATGACAGTTACTGTATTGAAAATGCACAAGGCTGCACTTCTATGGCATATATCAATTTCAACAGTACTATTTACATATTACTGTATGTGGGTTATTGATTGAAAGAGACTGGACAACCCAAGGGGCACAAAGGAAAAAAACTAAATTAGAAAGAAACACAGGAAACCACCCCTAAGGCACAACTTTGCCCACAGCACTGTTCTAGTGCTGTCTCTACACATCCAGACGTTCCTGTCTGTCAGCCCACATATTCTCATCCACATCACACCGGATATTTTCCCTTCCAATGCAACGTGGAAAGAATCTTTTGGAATGCCTTATCCATCCTCTGCAGGCGTCTACTGTGGTGTCCTCACATGCTGCATCCATTGCAGCCAGCAGGGTCATCTGTGTGTGGCTGACGATCGTACACCTTCCACCTCCATGCTGAAAAGAACTCCTCAATTGGGTTAAGGAATGGTGAATAAGGTGGGAGGAATACTATGAGCATCCTCGGGTGGGTCACAAACCATTGCCTTATGATGTTTGATCGATGGAAACTCACATTATCACAAATGACCACATACTTTGGCAAATCCTCTCTAAACAGACCCAGGGATGAGAGCCCTGTAGAGAGTCTCTAAAAAGTTGAGTAGATGCTGGGTGTTGTATGGCCCTAAAAGGGGGATATGGGTTAGGACACCATGCTCCGAAATAGCAGCACACATGGTGATATTTCCTCCCCGTTGGCCTGGCAAATCCACAGTAGCTCTGTGACCGATGATATTCCGACCCCGCCTTCTGCATTTGGTCAGGTTGAAGCCAGCCTCATCCACGTATACAAAGTTGTGAGAGGGTTCACTTGATTCCAACTCCATTATACGCTATATCCCAGAACACACAGTTGAATTTGTTTTGGTAAGGAAGAGTGACATAAAATGTACATATATTGCATGTTCCTTCCACAGCAATGGAAATGTGTGCAGTTTATGCTTACTGTACTATGTAACACTTGTGACGTCACGAGAGGCTACACAGCTTTCAGCGGGGTTGCTCAAGTAGTGCAAGGAGACAAGGTTCAAACAAAACAAGGATTTTATTATAGGTCTTGGGAAATTAACGAAAATATAACAAAATTCTGTTCTCTTGTGGCTCTTTAAGGGTTAACAGTTCAGGGATGTCTCTTCCACATCCAAAATCCTAATTCTCACTCGCTCAGATAACTTTTCCCCAGCCTTACTGTAGTCCACGTTGCAGCTAGTGGCCAACCCAGCAAAAAGTCCTTCCAAATGTCTCTCACGTATTTCCACAGGTGCATATATCCAAAGGTGAGTATTTCCCAAAGGTAAGTATCTCCAAATCCTTATATTCCTCCTGGAAGTGGACGTGCAGCACTCTTGTCCTCCAGAGAGGCCAGGTTGGAGACTGTGTTTCTTCACCCCCCACACACTCACTCTCAGTGTGTCTCTTCCCTTCACAAACCTTCAGCTCATCAGCTCCTGATTTGTTTCAGCTGCGTGGGAAGATTGGCCATAGAGGGGTGGAGTTCCCGACCATACCAGCAGATGGAGCCATAGCTGTCTGGGTTTGCAGCCATCTCAGGGGGATGTAACGTCCCTCCAGGACACAGCCTCTCGTGACATCAGACATCCCCCTCCTCGGGACCGACGTCCTCGTCGGGGTAAAGGCAGCGAAGAAGGCATCACGCCGGGAGAGGGCGTCCGCATTGCCGTGGTGCTTGCCAGCCCATACTGGCCTGTGAGAGGGGGAAGCTCTTGGGTGCCTGGGACGTCTTCTTCCCTGGAGAACGGAGCACTTTCCTGGGCTGCGTTCTCTTCTCCCGTATCCGGACCAGTCTCTGTGTCGGTCTGGAAACCTGCCATCCCTATCAGAGCCTCTCCGTTTCCGAGGTACTCGGGTTATCCTCTCCTGAGACTCTCTCCAGAGTGGGTAAAAGGCTGGGCAGTCTCGTCCAATTAGGACAGGGACGGGGAGGGAATCAACCACCCCGCCGTCGTGTGTATGGTTCCCCGTGTGCTGGTCATTGTAAGTTCAGTAATGGGGTATTCTCTGGTGTCTCCATCGACACAGGAAACTGGGAGGACTTTCCCCGGGGTCAGACACGTTGGGCCCACCAAATCCTTACGCACCAGGGTGGCCCGGCTACCAGAATCTAGTAAGGCCTCCACATCATGGTGATTCACAGTTACCGGGCAGGTGGGGGGGTCGATCTGGGCCGCCATCTACGACTCCCCAAGAGCGAGGCAAACGGTGTGTGGGTGCTGAGCTGGAGGACTCCGCAGTGGGCATAGGTTCATCGGCTGGTTTCCCACACTGCCAGGAGATATGTCCCCTCTCCCCACACCGGTAACACTGTCGAGTTTCCCCCTCCTGGTGTACTCTTCTTGGACCCGCCTGGTTTCTGGCTCCCCCTGGAGCCGGGATAAGTCCCTGACGTGGCTGGGTTCGAGACCTTGGGGTCCTTTGGACGGGTTCTTCCCATTTGTGGTGGGGGCGCACTCCTGGGGTCTTTTCGGGAAGCATTCAGCATCTCCGCTGTGGCCTGGTACTTTTCCACAGCTTCCACGGTCAGATCAGCCGTGGTCAAGGCCTGTTGACTGATGAACCGTTTTGCCTCATAAGGCAGGGCGCGTAGGTAACGATCCACCACAACGGCCTCCACCACACGCCGCTGCTGTATTCCTCTGCGGATCCAGCCATTTCCTTGCGATTCGGACAAGTTCATGCATCTGCGCCCGAGGAGGTTGGTCTGGTTGGAAGGTCCAGCTGTGAAAGCGCTGGGCCATACCAAACTTTGTGAGTCCATATCTGCTGAGGATCTCAGACTTCAGGGCATCATAGTCAGTAACCTGGTCAGGGCCCAGGTCCCGGACAGCATTCAGCGATTCCCCCGGTTAGGAAGGGGGCTAACAGACCAACCCACTGTTGCTTGGGCCAGGCTTCCCTAGTGGCCGTGGCCTCAAATGCATGCAGGTATGCCTCAATGTCATCGGTAGCTCCCATCTTAGATATAAAGTCACTTGCCTTTATTGGGCGGGTATTTTGGACCACCCTCTGTCTCTGCAACTGCAATTCCTCTGCCTTCAGAAGGTTGGCTTTCTTTTGCTCCTCCAAGAGAGCCACGTTTGCTTGCATCTGGGCTTGCTGGCCAGCAACAAGGGCTTTCAATATGTCCTCCATTTCAGTCGGCGGGGAGCCTACGGCCAACTTGGAAAACTGGGTGATCAAACCTTCGGTATCCTCCTCTGACATGCACTATTAACGCTTGAGCTTGCCCGTATTCTCCACCATCTGTGACGTCACGAGAGGCTACACAGCTTTCAGCGGGGTTGCTCAAGTAGTGCAAGGAGACAAGGTTCAAACAAAACAAGGATTTTATTATAGGTCTTGGGAAATTAACGAAAATATAACAAAATTCTGTTCTCTTGTGGCTCTTTAAGGGTTAACAGTTCAGGGATGTCTCTTCCACATCCAAAATCCTAATTCTCACTCGCTCAGATAACTTTTCCCCAGCCTTACTGTAGTCCACGTTGCAGCTAGTGGCCAACCCAGCAAAAAGTCCTTCCAAATGTCTCTCACGTATTTCCACAGGTGCATATATCCAAAGGTGAGTATTTCCCAAAGGTAAGTATCTCCAAATCCTTATATTCCTCCTGGAAGTGGACGTGCAGCACTCTTGTCCTCCAGAGAGGCCAGGTTGGAGACTGTGTTTCTTCACCCCCCACACACTCACTCTCAGTGTGTCTCTTCCCTTCACAAACCTTCAGCTCATCAGCTCCTGATTTGTTTCAGCTGCGTGGGAAGATTGGCCATAGAGGGGTGGAGTTCCCGACCATACCAGCAGATGGAGCCATAGCTGTCTGGGTTTGCAGCCATCTCAGGGGGATGTAACGTCCCTCCAGGACACAGCCTCTCGTGACATCACACACTATAAAATGTTGCTGTAAAGTAGTTACATAGATATATGTTTTACCTGTACATACTGGTACCGTAGCTCCTTAACTCTGTCCTCATAACTTTGGAATGGTACACGGTACAGCTGTTTCATACTCATCTGGTTTCTATGCAGCACCCTGTCGATGGTTGAGATGCTAACCGTATGGATGTTTTCAAAGACATCGTTGTCTTCTATAATGGTCCTTTGTATTTCCCTGAGTCTCATGGCATTGTTTGCTCGGACCATGGTGCAAATAGCCTCCTCCTGTTGAGGTGTGAAAAGGCGTCCTCTGCCACCGGTTTGAGGTAATCTTGCAGTCCTATGTGTGGAAAAATGCAGTGATGCATCGCACACTTTCACATAGACAAAAACTATGCGAACACACATTTTACTGTAAAACATACAGGTGGGTGCATGTAAGGTGCAGTATATATCTGTATAGAGTATATTTCTGTATGCTGTGAAATACAAGTGGACTACTGTAATATGAAGCATTGTAGGAAGTATACAGTATACTGCTTATATACAGTAACAGTGCACTGTACATTGGTGGACATACCTGTTCTCTCTTGAAACGTTTGTACTATTGAGGACACGGTTGATCTCCCAATATTCGGCTGCACCCTTCGACCCGCCTCAGCCATTGTAAGGCCATGATTGACAACATGGTCTACAATAGTGGCCCTTATGTCATCAGATATGCGCCTATGTCCTCTTCTGCCTCTTCCTCTGTTTTGCCTTCCACCACGCATCCTTGCTCCTCTTCTTCCTCCTCTTGGCTGTTGACCCTGTTCGTTTCCTGGTCCATCCATTATTGGAAAATTGCAACTCTGTGTTGTGGTCTGTCTATATATGCTTGCGAATTGATTCTTCATGAGATGCACCTTTGAGCAATTTAGACAACTGGTTGATTGTTGGTTGAACTAACACTTTACATTCCTTCATGAGTGAGGGTTAATTTCACCTGCACGATTCAGCAATTTACGTTTTTTGTACAAAAGGTCTAATAGAAATGTGTAAAACTATGCTTGACAGTTTATGACAAATAGTTCAACAATTTTGCATGTAATGGCTTATGCAAGGAACTAATGCCTAGATGTTTTGAGGGGTAAGACTATTCAACAGAGAACCATCTACTATATTTTGATCAACATGACATGAGCAATTGAAAATGTGGAAAAAAGCTGACACTTGTACATTATCAATTGCAATATGTACAAAAGCAATTGCAATTTGTTCAAAGGAATAAGAAATTGCTTTAATGATGTGCACAAGTGACTAGATGATTTGGAATTTGTACAAGTAGTATCAAGAATTGCACTTTTGATCTAAGAAATGCACCAAAGCGACTGAGAAAAACTGTAAGTGGAGTACATACAGGGAAACATGTCAACAACCTACATTTACATTTACATACTCGCCCTACCAGGGTCACGCTCAACCTACTCATGAACACAATGAGGTTATGTTCCATATCTGATCTGGATACTCTATGTTTGAGTGTTCTCATCCCTCTGCCAAAGTTTGATCAAAATGTACGTTTGAAGACGGGGTTTGCATAGAGATAGATAGATTAGATAGATAGATAGATAGATAGATAGATAGATAGATAGATAGATAGATAGATAGATAGATAGATAGATAGATAGATAGATAGATAGATAGATAGATAGATAGATAGATAGATAGATAGATAGATAGATAGATAGATAGATAGATAGATAGATAGATAGATAGATAGATAGATAGATAGATAGATAGATAGATAGATAGATAGATAGATAGATAGATAGATAGATAGATAGATAGATAGATAGATAGATAGATAGATAGATAGATAGATAGATAGATAGATAGATAGATAGATAGATAGATAGATAGATAGATAGATAGATAGATAGATAGATAGATAGATAGATAGATAGATAGATAGATAGATAGATAGATAGATAGATAGATAGATAGATAGATAGATAGATAGATAGATAGATAGATAGATAGATAGATAGATAGATAGATAGATAGATAGATAGATAGATAGATAGATAGATAGATAGATAGATAGATAGATAGATAGATAGATAGATAGATAGATAGATAGATAGATAGATAGATAGATAGATAGATAGATAGATAGATAGATAGATAGATAGATAGATAGATAGATAGATAGATAGATAGATAGATAGATAGATAGATAGATAGATAGATAGATAGATAGATAGATAGATAGATAGATAGATAGATAGATAGATAGATAGATAGATAGATAGATAGATAGATAGATAGATAGATAGATAGATGAGATGGATGGATGGATGGATAGATAGATAGATAGATAGATAGATAGATAGATAGATAGATAGATAGATAGATAGATAGATAGATAGATAGATAGATAGATAGATAGATAGATAGATAGATGGATGGATGGATAGATAGATAGATAGATAGATAGATAGATAGATAGATAGATAGATAGATAGATAGATAGATAGATAGATAGATAGATAGATAGATAGATAGATAGATAGATAGATAGATAGATAGATAGATAGATAGATAGATAGATAGATAGATAGATAGATAGATGGATAGATAGATAGATAGATAGATAGATAGATAGATAGATAGATAGATAGATAGATAGATAGATAGATAGATAGATAGATAGATAGATAGATAGATAGATATAGATAGATAGATAGATAGATAGATAGATAGATAGATAGATAGATAGATAGATAGATAGATAGATAGATAGATAGATAGATAGATAGATAGATAGATAGATAGATAGATAGATAGATAGATAGATCGATCGATCGATCGATCGATCGATAGATAGATAGATAGATAGATAGATAGATAGATAGATAGATAGATAGATAGATAGATAGATAGATAGATAGATAGATAGATAGATAGATAGATAGATAGATAGATAGATAGATAGATAGATAGATAGATGGATAGATAGATGGATAGATAGATAGATAGATAGATAGATAGATAGATAGATAGATAGATAGATAGATAGATAGATAGATAGATAGATAGATAGATAGATAGATGGATAGATAATACCAGGATCAGTGTTGCAACATGTTGTGTGCTACCAGGGGGTAGAGTGGTGCCAGTGGAGCTGCCAGGGGGTCGAGTGGTGCCAGTGGAGCTACCAGGGGGTAGAGTGGTGCCAGTGGAGCTACCAGGGGGTAGAGTGGTGCCAGTAGAGCTACCAGGGGGTAGAGTGGTGCCAGTGGAGCTACCAGGGGGTAGAGTGGTGCCAGTGGAGCTGCCAGGGGGTCGAGTGGTGCCAGTGGAGCTACCAGGGGGTAGAGTGGTGCCAGTGGAGCTACCAGGGGGTAGAGTGGTGCCAGTAGAGCTACCAGGGGTAGAGTGGTGCCAGTGGAGCTACCAGGGGGTAGAGTGGTGCCAGTGGAGCTACCAGGGGTAGAGTGGTGCCAGTAAAGCTACCAGGGGTAGAGTGGTGCCAGTAAAGCTACCAGGGGGTAGAGTGGTGCCAGTAAAGCTACCAGGGGGTAGAGTGGTGCCAGTAAAGCTACAAGGGGGTAGAGTGGTGCCAGTAAAGCTACCAGGGGGTAGAGTGGTGCCAGTAAAGCTACCAGGGGGTAGAGTGGTGCCAGTAAAGCTACCAGGGGGTAGAGTGGTGCCAGTAAAGCTACCAGGGGCAGAGTGGTGCCAGTGGAGCTACCAGGGGTAGAGTGGTGCCAGTGGGGCTACCAGGGGGTAGAGTGGTGCCAGTGGAGCTACCAGGGGTTAGAGTGGTGCAGTGGAGCTACCAGGGGGTAGAGTGGTGCCAGTAAAGCTACCAGGGGGTAGAGTGGTGCCAGTAAAGCTACCAGGGGGTAGAGTGGTGCCAGTGGAGCTACCAGGGGGTAGAGTGGTGCCAGTGGAGCTACCAGGGGGTAGAGTGGTGCCAGTAAAGCTACCAGGGGGTAGAGTGGTGCCAGTGGAGCTACCAGGGGGTAGAGTGGTGCCAGTAAAGCTACCAGGGGGTAGAGTGGTGCCAGTAAAGCTACCAGGGGGTAGAGTGGTGCCAGTGGAGCTACCAGGGGGTAGAGTGGTGCCAGTAAAGCTACCAGGGGGTAGAGTGGTGCCAGTGGAGCTACCAGGGGGTAGAGTGGTGACAGTAAAGCTACCAGGGGGTAGAGTGGTGCCAGAGAACTACCAGGGGGTAGAGTGGTGCCAGTGGAGCTACCAGGGGGTAGAGTGGTGCCAGTAAAGCGCTACCAGGGGTAGAGTGGTGCCAGAGAACTACCAGGGGGGTAGAGTGGTGCCAGTGGAGCTACCAGGGGGTAGAGTGGTGCCCGTGGAGCTACCAGGGGGTAGAGTGGTGCCAGTGGAGCTACCAGGGGGTAGAGTGGTGCCAGTAAAGCTACCAGGGGGTAGAGTGGTGCCAGTGGAGCTACCAGGGGGTAGAGTGGTGCCAGTGGAGCTACCAGGGGTAGAGTGGTGCCAGTAAAGCTACCAGGGGGTAGAGTGGTGCCAGAGAACTACCAGGGGGTAGAGTGGTGCCAGTGGAGATACCAGGGGGTAGAGTGGTGCCACTGGAGCTACCAGGGGGTAGAGTGGTGCCAGTGGAGCTACCAGGGGGTAGAGTGGTGCCAGTAAA